>NW_028147632.1:3613277-3634069 GCF_008360975.1 Lichenostomus cassidix | reverse complement strand
AAAATGGGATTTGGGATGGGAAAAAATCCGGAAAAATGGGGGAAAATGGGGGAAAAATCTGGGAAAAAATGGGACTTGGGATGGGAAAAAAATGGGGAAAATTCCTGGGAAAAATGGGATTTGGGATGGGAAAAAATGGGGAAAAATCCGGGAAAAAATGGGGAAAAAATGGGATTTGAGATGGGAAAAAATCCGGGAAAAATTGGGAATTGTGGGGGAAAAATCCTGGGAAAAAATGGGGGAAAATTCCGGGAAAAATTCTGGGAAAAAATGGGATTTGGGATGGGAAAAAATGGGGAAAATTCCGGGAAAAAATCTGGGAAAAATCCGGGAAAAATGGGAAAAAATGGGTTTGGGTGGGAAAATGGGGATGGAAAAGGGGGGAAAAATCTTGGAAAAATGGGATTTGGGATGGGAAAAAATCCGGGAAAAAATGGGGAAAAATTGGGGAAAAATTGGGGAAAAATCGGATTTTCCGGAGAGGATTGAGGGTGGGTGGGGGTGGGGAGGGGGAGGGGAGGGTTTGGGGATTTTTGGGGTTTTTTTGGGAATTTTTTTAGGGTTTTTTGGGATGGTGGAGCGGCGCGGGTTTGGGAGGGTGGGGAGGGGGAAATGGGGAAAAAACTGGGAAAAATTCCGGGAAAAATGGGATTTGGGATGGGAAAAAATGGGGGAAAATTCCGGGAAAAATGCGGGAAAAAAAAGGGATTTGGGATGGGAAAAAATCAGGGAAAATCTGGGAAAAATGGGGGAAAATCCGGGAAAAAATGGGATTTGGGATGGGAAAAAATCCGGGAAAAATTGGGAATTGTGGGGGAAAAATCCTGGGAAAAAATGGGGGAAAATTCCGGGAAAAATTCTGGGAAAAAATGGGATTTGGGATGGGAAAAAATCCGGAAAAATGGGGGAAAAATCTGGGAAAAAATGGGACTTGGGATGGGAAAAAATGGGGAAAATTCTGGGAAAAAAATGGGGGAAAATTCCTGGGAAAAATGCGATTTGGGATGGGAAAAAATGGGGAAAAATCCGGGAAAAAATGGGGAAAAGTTCTGGGGAAAATGGGATTTGGGATGGGAAAAAATCCGGGAAAAATTGGGAATTGTGGGGGAAAAATCCTGGGAAAAAATGGGGGAAAATTCCGGGAAAAATTCTGGGAAAAAATGGGATTTGGGATGGGGAAAAAATGGGGAAAAATTCTGGGAAAAATGGGGAAAATTCTGGGAATAAATGGGATTTGGGATGGGAAAAAAATGGGAAAAATCCGGGAAAAAATGGGGGAAAATCCGGGGAAAAGTGGGATTTGGGATGTGAGAAAATCCTGGAAAAATGGGGGAAAATGGGGATAAAAATGGGGAAAAATCCGGGAAAAAATGGGATTTGGGATGGGAAAAAAAGGGGAAAAATTCCGGGAAAAATCCTGGAAAAATGGGGATGGAAAATGGGGAAAATTCCTGGGAAAAATGGGATTTGGGATGGATAAATGGGGATGGAAAATGGGGAAAAAATCTGGGAAAAATCCGGGAAAAATTGGGATTTGGGATGGGAAAAAATGGGGGAAAATCTGGGAACAAAATGGGGAAAAATTCCGGGAAAAATCCGGGAAAAAATGGAATTTGGGATGGGAAAAATTTGGGAAAAATCGGGGGAAAAAATGGGGAAAAATCCGGGAAAAAAAAGGGAATTGGGATGGGAAAAAATCCTGGAAAATTGGGAATTGTGGGGGAAAAATCCTGGAAAACTGGGGGAAAATTCCGGGAAAAATTCCGGGAAAAAATGGGATTTGGGATGGGAGAAAATGGGGAAAAATCCGGGAAAAAATGGGGGAAAAATCCTGGAAAAAATGGGAATTGGGATGGGAAAAAATCCTGGAAAAATGGGGAAAAATGGGGATAAATATGGGAAAAATCCGGGAAAAAATGTGAAAAATTCCGGGAAAAATGGGATTTGGGATGGGAAAAAATGGGGAAAAATTCTGGGAAAAATGGGGAAAAATCCGGGAAAAAATGGGATTTGGGATGGGAAAAAATCCGGGAAAAATTGGGAATTGTGGGGGAAAAATCCTGGGAAAAATGGGGGAAAATTCCGGGAAAAATCCTGGAAAAAATGGGGAAAAATCCGGGAAAAAATTGGGGAAAATCCGGGAAAAAATGGGATTTGGGATGGGAAAAAATGAGGAAAAATCCGGGAAAAAATGGGGAAAAATTCCGGGAAAAATCCGGGAAAAAAAATGGGATTTGAGATGGGAAAAAATCCTGGAAAAATTGGGAATTGTGGGGAAAAAATCCTGGGAAAAATGGGGAAAAATTCCGGGAAAAATTCTGGGAAAAAATGGGATTTGGGGTGGGAAAAAATGGGGAAAAATCCGGGAAAAATTGGATTTGGAATGGGAAAAAATGGGGGGAAAATGGGGAAAAATCCTGGAAAAATCGGGATGGAAAATGGGGAAAAATCCTGGAAAAAATGGGATTTGGGATGAGAAAAAATCCTGGAAAAATGGGATTTGGGATGAGAAAAAATCCTGGAAAAATGGGGGGAAATTCCGGGAAAAATTCCGGGAAAAATGGGATTTGGGATGGGAAAAAATGGGGGGAAATTCTGGGAAAAATTGGGGAAAATTCTGGGAATAAATGGGAATTGGGATGGGAAAAAATCCTGGGAAAAATGGGGAAAAATGGGAAAAAATCCTGGAAAAATTGGGGAAAAATCCGGGAAAAAATTGGGGAAAATCCGGGAAAAAATGGGATTTGGGATGGGAAAAAATCCTGGGAAAAATGGGGAAAAATTCCGGGAAAAATTCCGGGGAAAATGGGATTTGGGATGGGAAAAAATGGGGAAAAATCCGGGAAAAAAAATGGGGAAAATCCTGGAAAAAATGGGACTTGGGATGGGAAAAAATCCGGGAAAAAATGGGGGAAAATGGGGATAAAAATGGGGAAAAATCCGGGAAAAAATGGGATTTGGGATGGGAAAAAATGGGGGAAAATTCCGGGAAAAATCCTGGAAAAATGGGGATGGAAAATGGGGAAAATTCCTGGGAAAAATGGGATTTGGGATGGATAAATGGGGATGGAAAATGGGGAAAAAATCTGGGAAAAATCCGGGAAAAATTGGGATTTGGGATGAGAAAAAATGGGGAAAAGTCCGGGAAAAAATGGGATTTGGGATGGGAAAAAATTGGGAAAAATCCGGGAAAAAAATGGGAATTGGGATGGGAAAAAATGGGGAAAATTCTGGGGGAAAATGGGAGGAAATCCTGGGAAAAATGGCATTTAGGATGGGGAAAAATGGGGGAAAATCGGGAAAAATCCTGGTAAAAATGGGAATTGTGGGGGAAAAAATCCTGGAAAAATGGGGATGGAAATGGGGAAAAATCGGGAAAAATCCTGGAAAAAAGGGGAAAAATGGGATTTGGGATGGGAAAAAAATGGGAAAAATCCGGGGAAAAATGGGATTTGGGATGGGGAAAAAATGCTGGAAAAATGGGATTTGTGGGAAGAAATTCCTGGGGGAAAATGGGAAAAATTCCTGGGAAAAATGGGATTTATGGGGGGAAATGCCTGGAAAAATGGGGATGGAAAATGGGAATTTGGGTCATTTAGTTCCTAGAAAAATGGGGATAAAATTGGGGAAAAATCGAGGGGAAAATGGGGAAAAATCCTGGGAAAAATGAGGAATTTTGGGGGGAAATTTGTGGGAAAATGGGGATGGAAAAATGGGGAAAAATCCTGGGAAAAAGGGGAAAAAAATAATGGAAAAAATGGGAAAATTCCTGGGAAAATGGGGATGGAAAATGGGAAAAATCCTGGGGAAAAATGGGAATTTGGGTCCTTTAATTCCTGGGAAAAATGGGGATAAAATGGGGAAAATTCCTGGAAAAATGGGATTTGGGATTTGGGGGAATTGGTGGGAAAATGGGGAAAAATCCTGGAAAAAATGGGGATGGAAAATGGGAATTGTGGGGAGAAATTCCTGGGAAAAAATGGGAAAATTCCTGGGAAATGGAGATGGAAAATGGGAAAATTCCTAGGGAAAATCAGATTTGGAATGGGGGAATTGGTGGGAAAATGAGGATGGAAAATGGGGAAAAATCCTGGAAAAAATGGGGGAAAAAATGGGAATTGTGGGGAGAAATTCCTGGGGAAAAAAATGGGAATTTGGGTCCTTGAATTTCTGGGAAAATATGGGAATTGTTGGGGGAAAATCCTGGGAAAATGGGGATGGAAAAATGGGAATTTGGGACCTTTAATTCCTAGAAAAATGGGGAGGAAAATCCTGGAAAAATGGGAATTATGGAGGGAAATTGGTGGAAAAATGGGGATGGAAAAATGGGGAAAATTCCTGGGAAAAATGGGAATTTTGGGGGGAAATTCCTGGGAAAATGGGGAAAAATCCTGGATAAAATGGGATTTATGGGGGGAAATTCCTGGAAAAATGGGGATGGAAAATGGGAATTTGGGTCATTTAATTCCTGGAAAAATGGGGATAAAAATGGGGAAAAATCCTGGAGAAAATGGGGGAAAAATGGGGAAAAATCCTTGAAAAAGGGGAAAAAAATCACGGAAAAAATGGGAAAAATTCCTGGGAAAATGGAGATGGAAAATGGGGGAAAAATGGGGAAAAATCCTGGGAAAATGGAGATGGAAAATGGGAATTATGGGGAGAAATTCCTGGGAAAAAATGGGCAAAATTCCTGGGAAAATGGAGATGGAAAATGGGAAAATTCCTGGGGGAAAATGGGGAAAAATCCTGGAAAAATCAGATTTGGAATGGGGGAATTGGTGGGAAAATGAGGATGGAAAATGGGGAAAAATCCTGGAAAAAATGGGGGAAAAAATGGGAATTGTGGGGAGAAATTCCTGGGGAAAAAAATGGGAATTTGGGTCCTTGAATTCCTAGAAAAATGGGGATGAAAATCCTGGAAAAATGGGAATTATGGGGGGAAATTTGTGGAAAAATGGGGATAAAAATGGGGCAAAATTCCTGGGAAAAATGGGAATTTTGGGGGGAAATTCCTGGGAAAAATGGGGATAAAAATGGGGCAAAAATCCTGGGAAAAATGGGGGGAAATTCTGGGAAAATGGGGAAAAATCCTGGGTAAAAATGGGATTTCGGATGGGGGAATTCCTGGGGAAAATGGGGAAAATTCCTGGGAAAAATCCTGGAAAAAATGGGGAAAAATCCTGGAAAATGGGGATGGAAAATGGGGAAAATTCCTGGGAAAAAAAAGGGGATTTATGGGGGAAAATTCCTGGGGAAAATGGGAATTTTGGGGTCCTTTAATTCCTGGGAAAATGGGGATAAAAATGGGGAAAATTCTGGAAAAAATGGGGATGGAAAATGGGAAAAATTCCTGGGAAAAATGGGATTTATGGGGGAAAATTCCTGGGGAAATGGGGATGGAAAATGGGAATTTGGGTCATTTAGTACCTAGAAAAATGGGAATAAAAGTGGGGAAAAATCCTGGAAAAATAGGATTTGGGATTTTGGGGAATTGGTGGGGAAAATGGGGGAAAAAACCTGGAAAAATTCTGGGAAAAATTCCTGGGAAATGGGATTTGGGATGGGGGAAAAATGAGGAAAAAAAGGGGAAAAAAATGGGATTTGTGGGGGAAATTTGTGGGGAAAATGGGGAAAAATCCTGGGAAAAATGGGAATTTCGAATGGGGAAGATTCCTGGGAAAAATGGGGAAAATTCCTGGGAAAAATGGGGAAAAAATGGGAATTTGGGTCCTTGAATTCCTGGGGAAAATGATGGAATTTTTTTGGATTTTTGGAATTTTTGGGATTTTGGGATTTTTGGAATTTTGCAATTCCCAATTTTTTTTTTTTTCCCAGGATCCCAAATGGATTTGTGGGAAGAGGAGGAGGAGGAGGAGGAAGAGGAGGAAAATCCGATTTTTTTTGGGAATGAGGAAGATCCGGATTGTTGTGATCCTGATGGTGAGTTTGGGAAAAAATTTGGGAAAAGGGTGGGAAAATCCCATAAATCCCAAAAATCCCAAAAATTCCAAAAGTCCCGAAAATCCCATAAAATCCCAAAAATACCAAAAGTCCCAAAAATTCCATAAATTGCATAAAATCCCATAAATCCCCTAAAATCCCAAAAATCCCATAAATTGCATGAATCCTAAATAATCCCATAAATCTCATAAAATCCCATAAATCCCAAAAGTCTGAAAAATCCCAAAAATCCTATAAATCCCATAAATAGCAAAAGTCCCAAAAATCCCATAAATCCCCAAAAGTCTTATAAATTGCATAAAATCCAAAAAGTCCCAAAAATAAGAAAAGAATCCATAAATCCCAAAAATCCCCAAAATCCCATAAATCCCATTAATAGCAAAAGTCCCAAAAATTCCATAAATTAAATCCCATAAATTGCATAAAATTCCCAAAATCTCAAAAGTCCCAAAAATAAGAAAAGAATCCATAAACCCCAAAAGTCTCAAAAATCCTATAAATCCCATTAATGGCAAAAGTCCCAAAAATTCCATAAATCCCATAAAATCCCAAAAATCCCAAAAGTCCCAAAAATAAGAAAAGAATCCATAAATCCCAAAAGTCTCAAAAATCCTATAAATCCCAAAAATCCCATTAATGGCAAAAGTCCCATAAATCACATAAAATCCCAAAAATTCCAAAAGTCCCAAAAATAAGAAAAGAATCCATAAATCCCAAAAATCCCATAAATCCCAAAAAATCCAATAAATCCCATTAAAAGCAAAAAAATCTCAAAAATCCCAAAAATCCTATAAATCCCATAAATCCCAAAAATCCTATAAATCCCATAAATAGCAAAAGTCCCAAAAATTCCATAAATCCTATAAATCCCAAAAATCCCAAAATCCAAAAAATCCCCAAAATCCCATAAATCCCATAAAATCCTAAAAATCCCAAAAGTCCTAAAAATAAGAAAAGAATCCATAAATCCCAAAAGTCTCCAAAATCCCATAAATCCTATAAATCCCATAAATCCCAAAAATTCAGGAAATCCCATAAATCACAAAAATCCTAAAAATTCCATAAATCCCAAAAGTCTCAAAAATCCCAAAAATCACATAAATCCCATAAAATCCCCCAAAAAGGAAAGAATCCATAAATCCCAAAAGTCTCCAAAATCCCATAAATCCCATTAATAGCAAAAATCCCAAAAAATTCCATAAATCCCCAAAAAAACCCCCAAAGAACATAAACCCCAAAAATAAAAAAAAATCCCAAAAATCACATTAAATCCCAAAAATCAGAAACATCTCAAAAATCCCACAAATCGCAGAAATCCCCTAAATCCCCTAAAAACATAAAAAATAAAATAAATCTGAAAAATCCCATCAATTGCATGAATCCTAAAAAATCCCATAAATCCCAAAATAGCAAAAAATCCCAGAAACCACATAAATCCCATAAAATCCCAAAAAACCCATAAATCCAAAAAATCCCATAAATCCCATAAAATCACAAAAATTGCATAAATCCCAAAAATCCCATAAATTGCTTAAAATCCCAAAAATCCCATAAATCCCAAAAGTCCCCCAAATCACATAAAATCCCAAAAATCCCATAAAATCCCAAAAATCCCATAAATTGCTTAAAATCCCAAAAATCCCATAAATCCCAAAAATCCCATAAATCCCATAAATCCCAAAAATCCCATAAATCCCAAAAATCCCATAAATCCCAAAAATCCCAAAAATCACATAAAATCCCAAAAATCCCATAAAATCCCACAAATCCCATAAATCCCAAAAAAAATCCAAAAAATCCCATAAATCACTTAAAATCCCATAAATCCCAAAAATCCCATAAATCCCATAAATCCCAAAAATCCCATAAATCTCATAAAATCCCATAAATCCCATAAATCCCAAAAAAAATCCCAAAAATCCCATAAATCCCAAAAAATCCCAAAAGTCCCAAATAATCTCAAAATCCCATAAATCACATAAATCCCAAGTCCCAAAAATCCCATAAATCTCATAAAATCAAAAAAAACCCCCAAAATCCCAAAAATCCCTCAAAGGATCAGGGAATTATGGGATTTTTGGGGTTTTTTTTTAATTTATGGGATTTATGGGATTTCTTGGATTTTGGGGATTTTGGG
This sequence comes from Lichenostomus cassidix, assembly GCF_008360975.1. Taxonomy (NCBI): domain Eukaryota; kingdom Metazoa; phylum Chordata; class Aves; order Passeriformes; family Meliphagidae; genus Lichenostomus; species Lichenostomus cassidix. Next base: position 3,625,971 of record NW_028147632.1, on the reverse strand, counting down.
GATCTCTGGGATTTTATGGGATTTATGGGATTTTTGGGAGGTTTTTTTGATTTTTGGGATTTTTTTCATTTATGGGATTTATGGGATTTATGGGGGTTTTGGGATTTTTGGGATTTTTAAATTTTTTTTTTTAATTTATGGGATTTATACAATTTTGGGGATTTCTGGGATTTTTGGGATTTTATGGAATTTATGGGATTTTTGGGATTTTTGGGATTTTTGGGATTGTTGGGACTTTTGGGATTCATGGGATGGATTTGATTTAACTGATTTATGGGATTTTTGGGATTTGTGGGATTTGATGTGATTTATAAGATTTATGAGATTTATGGGATTTTTGGGACTGTATGGGATTTATGGGATTTTGGGGATTTCTGGGATTTATGGGATTTATGGGATTTTATGGGATTTTTTTTTTATTTTGGGGATTTTGGGGATTTTTGGGATTTTTGTGATTGATGTGATTTATGAGATTTATGGGATTTTTGGGACTGTAGGGGATTTATGGGATTTTGGGGATTTATGGAATTTATTGGATTTTTGGGATTTTATGTGATTTATGGGATTTTGGGGATTTTTGGGATTCATGGGGTGGATGTGATTTATTGGATTTATGGGATTTTTGGGATTTTATGTGATTTGTAAGATTTATGGGATTTTGGGATTTATGGGATTTTTGTGGGTTTTTTTGTATTTTTGGGATTTGTGGGATTTATGGGATTTATGGGATTTAGGAGATCTTTGGAATTGTGTGTGATTTATGGGATTTTGGGAATTTGTGGGATTTATGGGATTTTTGGGACTTTTGGGATTCACGGGATGGATGTGATTTTATTTGATTTATGGGATTTTGGGGATTTATGAGACTTTGGGGATTTATGGGATTTTATGGGATTTATGGGATTTTATGTGGTTTTTTTTATTTTGGGGATTTATGGGATTTATGGGATTTTATGTGATTTTTTTTATTTTGGGGATTTTGGGGACTTTTGGGATTTATGGGATTTTATGGGATTTATGGGATTTTATGGGATTTTTTTGATTTTGGGGATTTTGGGGACTTTTGGGATTTATGGGATTTATGGGATTTTTGGGACTGTATGGGATTTATGGGATTTTGGGGATTTATGGGATTTATTGGATTTTTGGGATTTTTGGGATTCATGGGTTTTATGGGTTTTGATGTGATTTATGTGATTTTTAAGATTTATGGGATTTATGGGATTTTGGGGACTTTTGGGATTCACGGGATGGATGTGATTTTTTGGATTTATGGGATTTTTGGGGTTTTATGTGATTTGTAAGATTTATGGGATTTTGGGATTTATGGGATTTTTGTGGGTTTTTTTATTTTTGGGATTTGTGGGATTTGATGTGATTTATGGGATTTATGGGATTTAGGAGATCTTTGGGATTGTGTGTGATTTATGGGATTTTGGGGATTTATGGGATTTATGGGATTTATGGGATTTTATGGGATTTATGTGATTTTATGTGATTTTTTTTTTGATTTTGGGGATTTTGGGGACTTTTGGGATTTATGGGATTTATGGGATTTATGGGATTTTTTTTTTTTGGGACTTTTGTGATTTTTGGGATTTTATGGGATTTTTGGGATTTATGGGATTTTTTTTTATTTTTGGAACTTTTGGGATTTTTGGGATTTATGGGATTTATGGGATTTTTTTTTATTTTTGGGACTTTTTTGGGATTTTATGGGATTTATGTGCTTTATGGTACTTTGGGAATTTATGGGATTTTTGGGACTTTTGGGATTCATGGGATGGATGTGATTGATTTGATTTATGGGATTTATGGAATTTTTGGGATTTTATGTGATTTATGGATTTCTGGGATTTTTTGGATTTTTTTTTATTTTTGGGATTTTTGGGACTTTTGGGATTTTTTGGATTTTTTTTATTTTCGGGATTTTTGGGACTTTTGGGATTTTGGGGTTTTTTTGGGGGAGGGGATTTCTGGGATTTTATGGATTTCTGGGATTTTTTGTTTTTTTTTTTTTTGGGATTTTTGGGACTTTTGGGATTTCGGGGATTTTTTTTTAATTTTTGGGATTTTAGGGATTTTAGGGATTTACAGGAAATGGGAATTCCACAGAAAACAACTAGAAAAACCCACAAAATTCCCAATTTTTTCTCTTTCCTCCCCAAAATCCCAGGAATTCCAACCCCGGAAATCACCCAACAACCGGAAAACTCCCGGAAAAGGCGCCGGAAAAGCGGGAATTCCGGGGATTTCCCGAAAATCTGGGAATGTGGGAAAAGCTTTTCCTGCAATTCCCGTTTCGGCAAACATCGGAGGATTCACAGCCCAGAGAAATGTTTTTCCTGTTTGCTCTGCGGGAGGAATTTCTGTGTTTCTTCTGATCTTTATCGGCATCTCAGGAGTCATGGGAATTCGGGAAAAATCCCAAAAAAAATCCCGGAAAAAATGGGAAAAATCCCAGGAAAAATCGCGGAGAAAATGGGGAAAAATTCGGAAAAAAACGTGGAAAAAAACGAGGAAGAAATGGGAAAAATCCCCGAAAAAATGGGAAAAAACTCGGGAAAAAACCCTGAAAAAATCCCGGAAAAAATGGGAAAAAACTCGGAAAAAAATGAGGAAAAAATGGGAAAAAACTTGGAAAAAAACCCTGAAAAAATCCCGGAAAAAATCCCTGAAAAAATCCCGGAAAAAATCCCGGAAAAAATGGGAAAAATCCCGGAAAAAAAAACGGAAAAAGCAGAAAAAATTCCCTATGAGTGTTTTCTCTGTGGGAGGAATTTCAGTGTTTCTTCCAACCTTTATCGGCATCTCAGAAATCATGGAAATTTGGGAAAAATCCCCAAAAAAATCCCGGAAAAAAACCCCCAAAAAATCCTGGAAAATCGGGAAAAAAATCCAGAAAAAATGGGGAAAATCGCGGAAAAAAACGAGGAAGAAATGGGAAAAAATGAGGAAGAAATGGGAAAAAACTCGGAAAAAAAACCTGAAAAAATCCCGGAAAAAATCCTGGAAAAAATCCCGGAAAAAATGGGAAAAATTCCAAAAAAAATGGGAAAAAACAAGGAAAAAATTCCTTACAAATGTTTCCTCTGCGGGAGGAATTTCAGTGTTTCTTCCAACCTTTATCGGCATCTCAGAAATCATGGAAATTTGGGAAAAATCCCCAAAAAAATGGGAAAAATCCCGGAAAAAATCCCAGAAAAAATGGGAAAAATCCCCCAAAAAATCCCGGAAAAAATGGGAAAAAACAAGGAAAAAACGGGATATGAATGTTGGGAATGTGGGAAAAATTTCAGTGTTTCTTCCAGTTTTTATCGACATCTCAGGAGTCATGGAAATTCGGGAAAAATCCCAAAAAAAATCCCGGAAAAAATGGGAAAAAACTCAGGAAAAAATGGGGAAAAAATGGGAAAAATTCCGGAAAAAATGGGGAATATTCGGGGAAAAAACATGGAAAAAATTCCGGAAAAAAACTTGGAAAAAATCCAGGAAAAATTGGGAAAATCTCCCTTCCAATGCCAGGATTGTGGGAAAAATTTTAGTATTTCTTCTAATCTTTATTGTCACATCCGAAATCATGAAAATCCAGAAAAAAATTGGGAAAAAAGCATGGAAAATCCAGGAAAAATGGGAAAAAATTGGGAAAAAAGCATGGAAAAAATGGGGGAAATTCCGGAAAAAATCCCAGAAAAAATCCCGGAAAATATGGAAAAAATCCCGGAAAAAATGGGAAAAAACCCTGAAAAAATGGGGGAAATTCCGGAAAAAATGCTGGAAAAAATCCCAGAAAATATGGAAAAAAACTCAGAAAATATGGAAAAAATACCAGAAATAATGGAAAAAAACCCAGAAAAAATGGGAAAAATACCTGAAAACCTGGAAAAAATCCCAGAAAATATGGAAAAAATCCAGGAAAAAAACTCAGAAAAAATGGGAAAAATCCCAGAAAATATGGAAAAAATCCCAGAAAAGGTTAAAAAAATCCCAGAAAATATGGAAAAAGTCTCGGAAAAAATGGGAAAAATCTCAGAAAATATGGAAAAAATCCCAGAAAACTTGGGAAAAATCCCAGAAAAAATGGGGAAAATCTTGGAAAATATGGAAAAAATACCAGAAAAAATGGGAAAAAATTGGGAAAGAAGTATGGAAAAAATGGAAAAAATACCAGAAAATATGGAAAAAATCCCAGAAAAAAAGGGAAAAAACTCTGAAAACATGGAAAATATCCCAGAAAAAATGGTTAAAAATCTGGAAAAAATGGGAAAAAACTTGGAAAAAAACCCAGAAAATATGGGAAAAATCCCAGAAAAAATGGGGGAAATTCCGGAAAAAATGGGAAAAAACTCAGAAAAAACCCCAGAAAACCTGGAAAAAATGGAAAAAATCACGGAAAAGGTGGAAAAAATTCCGGAAAATATGGAAAAAATACCAGAAGAAATGGTAAAAAACTCAGAAAAAATTGTAAAAATCCCAGAAAAAATGGTTAAAATCCCGGAAAAAATGGGAAAAAAGTTGGAAAAAATGGGAAAAATCTCAGAAAACCTGGAGAAAATCCCAGAAAAAATTGAAAAAATCCCAGAAAAAATGGTAAAAATCCCAGAAAAAATCCCTGAAAAAATGGGAAAAATGCCTGAAAAAATGGTAAAAAATCTGGAAAAAATGGGAAAAATCCCAGAAAACATGGAAAATATCCTGGAAAAAATGGGAAAAAATTTGGAAAAAAGCATGGAAAATACGGAAAAAATCCCGGAAAATATGGGAAAAATCCCAGAAAAAAACCCAGAAAAAATGGTAAAAATCTTGGAAAAAATGGGGAAAAACTTGGAAAAAATGGGAAAAACCTCCGAAAAGGTGGAAAAAATTCCAGAAAAAATGGGAAAAAACCTGGAAAAAATGGGAAAAAATTCGGAAAAAATGGGAAAAAACTCAGAAAAAATGGGTAAAATCCCAGAAAAAATGGAAAAAAATTTGGAAAAAAATCAAGAAAAAATTGAAAAAATCCCAGAAAACCTGGGAAAAATCCAGGAAAAAATGGAAGAAAACATGGAAAAAATGGTTAAAAAGTCAGAAAAAATTGTAAAAAACTCAGAGAAAATGGGAAAAAATTTGGAAAAAATGGAAAAAATCCCAGAAAAATTGGGAAAAATCCCAGAAAAATTGGGAAAATCTCCCTTCCAATGCCTAGAATGTGGAAAATCCTTTTCCTGGAGTTCCCACTGGGAACGCCACCAGCGAATCCACACCGGAGAAAAACCTTATGAATGTCAGGAATGTGGGAAAAGCTTCTCCAGGAGTTCCCACCTTTACCGGCACCAGCGGGATCACGGAACTGCCCCGAAAAACTGGGAAAAAAGTCTGGAAAATCCGGGAAAAATGGGGGAAAATTGGGAAAAAAGTTGCGAAAATCTGGAAAAAATGGGAAAAAATTGGGGGAAAAGTCATGAAAATCCGGAGAAAATGGGAAAAAATTTGGAAAACAACCCGGAAAAAATGGGGGAAATTCCCGAAAAAATCCTACAAAATATGGAAAAAATCCCGGAAAAAATGGGAAAAATCTCAGAAATAATGGGAAAAATCTCAGAAAATGTGGGGAAAATCGAGGGAAAAAACTCAGAAAAAATGGGAAAAATCCCAGAAAACATGGAAAATATCCTGGAAAAAATGGGAAAAAATTTGGAAAAAAGCATGGAAAATACAGAAAAAATCCCGGAAAATATGGGAAAAATCCCAGAAAAAAACCCAGAAAAAATGGTAAAAATCTTGGAAAAAATGGGGAAAAACTTGGAAAAAATGGGGAAAAACTCCGAAAAGGTGGAACAAATTCCGGAAAAAATGGGAAGAAATTTGGAAAAAATGGGAAAAAATTCGGAAAAAATGGGTAAAATCCCAGCAAAAAACCCAGAAAATATGGAAAAAATCCAGGAACAAAACTCAGAAAAGATGGTAAAAATCTCAGAAAAAATGGAAAATATCCCGGAAAAAATGGGAAAAAATTTGGAAAAACTGGGAAAAATCCCGGAAAATATGGAAAAAATCCCAGAAAAAATGGGAAAAATCCCAGAAAAAATGGAAAAAAATTTGGAAAAAAATCAAGAAAAAATGGAAAAAATCCCAGAAAAAATGGTAAAAATCCCAGAAAAAATGGAAAAAATACCAGAAATAATGGAAAAAATACCAGAAAAAATGGGAAAAAACTCAGAAAAAATGGGAAAAAATTTGGAAAACAACCCGGAATATGTGGGAAAAATCCCAGAAAAAATGGAAAAAAATTTGGAAAAAATGGGAAAAAACTCAGAAAAAAACCCAGAAAAAATGGGAAAAATCCAGGAAAAAAACTCAGAAAAAACGGAAAAAATCCCAGAAAAAATCCCTGAAAAAATGGGAAAAATGCCTGAAAAAATGGGGGAAATTTTGGAAAAAATGGTAAAAATCCCTGAAAAAATGGTAAAAATCCCGGAAAAAATGGTAAAAAATTTGGAAAAAATCAGAAAAATGCCGGAAAAAAATCCAGAAAAATTGGGAAAATCTCCCTTCCAGTGCCTAGAATGTGGAAAATCTTTTTCCTGGAGCTCCCACTGGGAGAGACACCAGCGAATCCACACCGGAGAAAAACCTTACGAATGTCAGGAATGTGGGAAAAGCTTCTCCAGGAGTTCCCACCTTTACCGGCACCAGCGCGGTCACGCCGAGGGAAGATCCTACATCTGCAATTTCTGCGGGAAAACCTTCGGGAGCATTTTCCATTTCGATCGTCACCAAAGGACTCACTCGGGAATTCGACCTTTTCGGTGTTGGTTGTGCAGGAAATGCTTCGGGGATGCTGAAAAGTTGGTGAAACACCAGAAAATCCACTTTTCGCAGAGTTTTCGGTGCGAGAAATGCGGGAAGAGTTTTGGGGTTTCTTCGAGTTTTTATAGGCATTTGAGGAGTCATGAGAATCCCCAAAAAAATGGGGAGGAAATGGGGAAAATCCCGGGAAAAATGGGGAAAATCCTGGAAAAAAATGGGGAAAAAAATGGGGAAAAAATGGGAAAAATCCCGGGAAAAATGGGGAAAATCCTGGAAAAAATCCCAGAAAATAATCCAGAAAAAATGGGGAAAATCGCAGAAAAAATTTCCTACGAATGTTGGGAATGTGGGAAAAATTTTGGGGTTTCTTCCAGTTTTTATCAGCATCTTAAAAGTCATGAAAATCCCCCAAAAAGTTTGGAAAAAATGGGGAAAATCCTGGAAAAAATCCCAGAAAATAATACAGAAAAAATGGGGAAAATCCTGGAAAAAAATCCGGAAAAAAATGGGGAAAAAATGGGAAAAATCGCAGAAAAAGTTTCCTATGAATGTTGGGAATGTGGGAAAAATTTTAGTGTTTCTTCCAGTTTTTATCGACATCTTAAAAGTCATGAAAATCTGGGAAAAAATTGGGAAAAAAGTCATGAAAATCTGGGAAAAAATGTGGAAAAAATCCCAGAAAAAACTCCCTATGAATGTTGGGAATGTGGGAAAAATTTCAGTGTTTCTTCCAATCTTTATCGGCATCTCAGAAGTCACGAAAATTCGGGAAAAAATTTGGAGAAAATGGGAAAAATCTTGGGGAAAAATCTGGGAAAAAATCCAGAAAAAATGGGGAAAATAGCAGGAAAAAATCTGGAAAAAATGGGGAAAAATTTGGGAAAAAATCTAGAAACAATGGGGGGTAAATTGGGGGAAAATGGGGAAAAAATGGGAAAAATCCTGGAGGAAAATGAGGGAAAAATGGGAAAAATCCCAGAAAATATGGGGACAATCCTGGAAAAAAATCTAGAGAAAATGGGGAAAAATTTGGGGAAAAATGGGGAAAAAATGGGAAAAAATGGGGAAAAAATGGGAAAAAAATTGGGAAAAAATCTGGAAAACGCAGGAAAAATCCCAGAAAAACTGGGGAAAAATCTGGAAAAAATGGGGAAAATCCCAGAAAAAATGGGAAAAATTATGGGAAAATTGGGAAAAAATCTGGAAAAAACGGGAAAAATCCCAGAAAAATCGGGAAAAATCCCAGAAAAAATGGGAAAAATCCCAGAAAAATCGGGAAAAATCCCAGAAAAACCGGGAAAAATCCCGGAAAAAACCCGGGAAAAATCCTTTCTCTGCGGGGATTGCGGGAAGAGCTTCTCCTGGAGTTCCCACTGGGAAAGACATCAGAGGATCCACACTGGAGAAAAACCTTACGAGTGTCAGGAATGTGGGAAAAGCTTCGGGAGAACTTCTCACCTCTATCGGCACCAGAGGACTCATTCCGGAGGGAAACCTCACCTTTGTGGGGAATGTGGGAAGAGTTTTAATTCCACTTTGCATTTTTGGAAGCACCTGAGAGGTCATGGGGTGGGGAGTGGGAAGGTTTGGGGGAATTTCGGGGATTTGGGGGGGAAAATTTGGGAGAATTCCGTAAATTTGGTGGTGAAAAATGGAAAAATGGGGGAAAATTTCTCCTTGGATTCACCAGAATTGGTCAAAATTCGTGAAAATTCCATCTTGGATTCATTCGAATTGGTCAAAAGTCAAGGAAATGGTGAGAATTCCGTAAATTTGGGGGTCAAAACCCAAAAAATCCACGAAAATTCCTTCCCAGAGTCATTGGGTTTGGTCGAAAATCAAGAAAATAATGAAAAATCTTTGGATTTGGTGCTTGAAAGTCCAGAAATCCATGAGAATTCCTTGGATTTGGTGGTCAAAAGTCAATGGATTCAGGAAAATTCCGGAAATTTGGTGGTGAAAAAACGAAAAATTCGGGAAAATTCCGTCTTGGATTCAATGGATTTGGTCAAAAATCGAGAAAATAATGAGAATTCCAGAAATTTGGTGCTCAGAAATCAGAAAATTCGGGAAAATTTCTCCTTGGATTCGTTGGATTTTGTAAAAAATCAAGAAAATAATGAGAATTTCTTGGATTTCTTGGTCAAAAATGAAGAAAATCATGAAAAATCTTTGGATTTGGTGGTGAAAAAACGAAAAATTCAGGAAAATTCCGCAAATTTGGCGATGAAAAGTGGAAAAATTTGGGAAAATTTCGTCTCAGATTCCTTGGATTTGGTGGAAAATCAGGAAATCCATGAGAATTCCATTAGTTTGGTGGTGAAAAACCGAAAAATTCGGGAAAATTCCGTGGATTTGGGGGTGAAAAGTGGGAAAAATTGGGAAAATTTCGGGGATTTGGTGGTCGAAAATCGAAAAATTTGGGAAAATCCTGCGGATTTGGTGGCGAAAAGTGGAAAAATTTGGGAAAATTCCTTCTCAGATTCGTTGGATTTGGTCGAAAATCAGGAAATCCGTGAGAATTCCTTGGATTTGGTGGTGAAAAGTCAAAAAATCGATGAAAATTCTGGAAATTTGGTGGTGAAAAAACGAAAAATTCAGGAAAATTCTGTAAATTTGGTGGTGAAAAACAAAAAAATTCAGGAAAATTTCTTCTTGGATTCGTCAGATTTGGTAAGAAATCAAGAAAATGATGAAAAATACTTAAATTTGGAGGATAAAAATGGAAAAATTTGGGAAAATTCCTTAAATTTGGAGGCTAAAAATCCAAAAATTTGGGAAAATTCCCTTAATTTGGTGGAGAAAAATCCAAAAATCCAGGAAAATTCCAGCTGGGAAAAATTTGGGAATGATGGAAAAAAGGAGGAAAAAATGCTGGAAGGGTGAAAAAAAGGGAAAAAGGGAAAAAAAATGGAAAAAAAACAGAAAAAAGGAAAAAAATTTGAAAAAAAAGGAGAAAAAAAGGAGAAAAAAGAGGAAAAAAAAGTGAAAAAAAGGAGAAAAAAATTTTGGGAAAAAAGGAAAAAAAGGAAAAAAAAGAGAAAAAAAGAAAAAAGAAAAAAGGGAAAAAGGAAAAAGGAAAAAATTTGGAAAAAGGAAAAAAATTGAGAAAAAAAAGAAAAAATTGGAAAAAAGGAAAAAAATTTAAAAAAAAAGAAAAAATAGGAAAAAAATTGGGAAAAAACTTGGGAATTCCGGAATTTAGGAATTCTGGGAATTTTCAGAAGTAGATTTTGGACTAGAGTAGAGTAGGAAGGTAGAATAGGATTGTGGGGAAAAGTGGAATTTTCTGGGAATTTCTGGGAATTTCCTGGGAAAAAATAATGTAAATCCTGGAAAAAATTGTGGGAAAAAATATGGAAAAAATCCGGAAAAATTCTGGGAAAAATCTGGGAAAAAATCTGGGAAAATTCCGGGAAAATTCCAGAAAAAATCCGGGAGAAAAATCCGGGAAAAATCTGGGAAAAAAATTAAAAACAAATTCCGGGAAAAATATGGAAAAAAAATCCGGAAACAAATCCGAAAAAATCCGGGAAAAATCCCGAAAAATTCCAGGAAAAATCCGGGAAAATCTGGAAAATTTCTGGAGAAAATCCGGGGGGAAAATCCGGAAAAAATCCGAAAAAATCTGGAAAAAATCCCGGAAAATCCAGAAAAAAAAATCCGGGGGAAAAAATCGAAAAAAAATCCAGGAAAAATCTGGGGAAAAATCCGGGAAAAAAAAACTGGAAAAAATCCAGGAAAAATCCGGAAAAAAATCTGGGGGAAAAATCCAGGAAAAATACAGTAAAAAATCTCGGAAAAAACCGGAAAATCCCGGGAAAAAAATCTGGAAAAAATCCGGGAAAAAAACTGAGGAAATTACAGGAAAAAAATTCCGGGAAAAAATCTGGAAAAATCCAGAAAAATTCCGGGGAAAATGTGAAAAAAGCCGGAAAAAATTCCAGGAAAAAATCCGGATAAATCCGGGGAAAAATCCGGGAAAAAATCCAGAAAAAAATCTGGGAAAAAAATCCAGAAAATTCCAGGAAAAATCCGGTAAAAATCTGGAAGAAATCCAGGGAAAAAAAGTCTGGAAAAATTTTGGAAAATATCCGGGAAAAATCCTGGGAAAAAATCTGGAAAAATCCAGAAAAAATTCCAGGAAAAATCCGGGAAAATCTGGGGGAAAAAATAGAAAAAAATCTGGAAAAAAAATCCAGAAATTCCAGGAAAAAAATCCAGGAAAAAATCCAGGAAAATTCCAGAAAAAGTCAGAATTCCAGGATTTTCCTTAATTTATTGTATTTATTCACTCGGAGAATCCCAAAAATTGGGAATTTTGGGGGAAAAAAAGAGGATTTTATCCCAAAAATCCTCTGGGATTCCTGGGAATTGTTTTTTTTTGGGATGGGGTGGGAATTCCGGGAGTTTTCCCGGTTTTTTGGGGGTTTTTTGGGATTTTGTCTCTTCCCAGTGTTTGTATTGTGAATAAAAAATAGATTTAGTGAGAAATTTCGGGAATTTATTTTGGGAATTTGGGGGATTTTGAGGAATTTGGGGAATTTTGGGAATTTTTTGGGATTTCTTTGGGAATTTTGGGGGAATTTTGGGGAATTTTTGGTGTAAATATTTGGGAATTTTTTGGGAATTTTGGGGATTTTTTTTGGCTTTTTAGGGATTTTTTGGGGGCAAATCTTTGGGAATTCTTCGGGGCAAATTTTTGGGAATTCTTTAGAATTTTAGCAAATTGTTGGGAATTTTGGGATTTTTCTGGTGGAATTTGGGGGTTTGGGATTTTTCAGGTGGAATTTGGGGATTTGGGATTTTTTGGGGTGAATTTTGGGATTTTTGGGGGATTTTTTTGGGTGGAATTTGGGGGGTTTGGGGATTTTTTTCAGAGTGGAATTTGGGGGATTTTGGGATTTATTTGGGGTGGAATTTTGGGATTTTTTTGGGGGGATTTATTTGGGTGGAATTTTGTTGGGGTTTTTTTTTGTGTGGAATTTGGGGATTTTGGGATTTTTTGGGGTGGAATTTTGGGATTTTTTGGGGTGGAATTTGGGATTTTTTGGGGTGGAATTTTGGGGTTTTTGGGGTGGAATTTTGGGGTTTTTGGGGTGGAATTTTGGGATTTTTTTGGGGTGGAATTTGGGGAATTTTCAGATTTTTCTGGGGTGGAATTTGGGGATTTTTTTGGGGTGGAGAGGAAGAAGAGGAGAAGGAAAGGAGGAAGAGGAGGAGAAGAAATAAGGGAGGAGGAAGAGGAGGAGAAGGAGAGGAAGAGGAGGAAGAAGAGGAGGAGGAAGGAAAGGGAGGAAGAAAACGACAGGGAAGAGGAAGAGGAGGGAGAGGAAGAGGAGGAGGAAGAGGAGGGAAGGAGGAGAGGAGGAGGAAGAGGAGGAAGAGGAAGGAAAGAAGGAGGAGGAGGAGGAAAGGGAGAGGGAGGAGGAGGAAGGAGGGAGGAAGAAGAGAAGGGAGAAGAGAAGGGAAAGGAGAGGAAGAGGAGAAAGAGGAGGAGAAATAAGGGAGGAGGAAGAGGAGGAAGAAGAGGGGAGGAAGAAGAGGGAGAAAGGAAAGGAGAGGAAGGAGAGGAAGAGGAGGAGTGGGGAGGAAGAAGAAGGGGAGGAGGAGAGTCAGAAAAAGGGGTGAGGAGGAGGAGGAGGAGGGAGAAGGGGAGGAGGGAAAGGTGGAGGAAGAAGAGGGAAAGAAGGAAGAAGAAGAGGAAGAGGAGGGAAAAGGGGAGGAAGAAGAGGGGGAAGAAAGCAAAGAGGGAGGAAGAAGAGAAGGAGAGGGAAGAGGAAGAGGAGGAGGAGAAATAAGGGAGGAGGAAGAGGAGAAGGAGGAGAGAGGAAGAAGAGGAAGAGGAGGAGGAGGAGAGTCAGAAGAAGAGAGGAGAGGGAGGAAGGAGAGGGGGAGTGGG
>NW_028147632.1:3582892-3612777 GCF_008360975.1 Lichenostomus cassidix | reverse complement strand
AAAATTGGAAAAAAAATCAGGAAAAAATGGAGAAAAAATGAGAAAAAATCAGGAAAAATTGGAGAAAATTTGGAAAAAAAATGGGAAAAATTAGGAAAAAAATGGGGAAAAAATGGGGAAAAATTGGAAAAAAATGGGGAAAAAAATGGAGAAAAATGGGGAAAAAATTGGGAAAAAAATAGTAAAAAATGGGAAAAAATAGGGAAAAAGTGGGAAAAAAATGGAGAAAAAATAGGAAAAAAATAGGGAAAAATGGGGAAAAATGGGGAAAAATTGGGGAAAAATTGGGGAAAAAATAAGGAAAAAGATTGGAAAAAAGGAGGAAAATTGGAAAAAATGAGAAAAAAATGGGGAAAAATGGGAAAAAATGGAAAAAAAATGGGAAAAAATGGGGAAAAAATTGGGGAAAAATGGGAAAAAAATGGGAAAAATTGGGGGAAAATGGGAAAAAATGGGCAGAAAAATGGGGAAAAATAGGAAAAATTGGGAAAAAATTGGGAAAAAAAGTGGAAAAAAATGGAAAAAATTGGGAAAAAATGAGAAAAAAGTGCGGAAAAAATGGAGAAAAAATTGAGAAAAAAAAAGGAAAAAATTGGGGAAAAATGGAGAAAAAATGGGGAAAAATGGGAAAAAATTGGGAAAAAAATGGAAAAAATGGGAAAAAATCAGGAAAAAGGGGAAAAAATGAGGAAAAATGAGAAAAAAATGAGAAAAAAATGAGAAAAAATGAGGAAAAAAATGGGAAAAAAATGGGGAAAAAATGGGGAAAAATGGGGAAAAAATGGGGAAAAATGGCGAAAAAATGGACAAAAAATGGGGAAAAAATGAGAAAAAAATGGGGAAAATGACAATAAAACGAGAGCAAGTGACAGGAAGTGACAAAAAGTGACAAAAGTGACCAAAGTGACCCAAAATTGTCTCACCTGGGGGGAGTCTCGAGGCGCCCAGGTAGCTCCTGAGGCCAAAAGCAAATGAGGAAAAAATGGGGAAAAAATGAGAAAAAAATGGGAAAAAAAATGGGGAAAAAAATGTGAAAAAATGAGAAAAAATCGAGAAAAAAAGAGAAAAAATTAGGGAAAAAATGAGGAAAAATGGGAACAAAATGGGGAAAAAAATGTGAAAAAATGAGAAAAAAATGAGAAAAAATGGGAAAAAATGAGGAAAAAATGGGAAAAATTGGGGAAAAAAGGGGAAAAATTAGAAAAAAATGAGAAAAAATTGGGGAAAAATGAGGAAAAAAATGGGGAAAAATGGGGAAAAAAGAGGAAAAAATGGGAAAAATTGAGAAAAAAATGAGGAAAAAATGGGAAAAAATGAGAAAAAAATGAGAAAAAATGAGAAAAAATGGGGAAAAAATGGGAAAAAAATGAGGAAAAAATGAGAAAAAATGGGGAAAAAATGGGGAAAAATGGGAAAAAATGAGAAAAAAATGAGAAAAAAATGGGGGAAAAATGGGTAAAAATTACCCAAAAAATGGGTAAAAATGAGGAAAAATTGGGGAAAAAATGGGAAAAAATTGGGGAAAAATGGGAAAAAATGGGAACAAAATGGGGAAAAAAATGTGAAAAAATGGGGAAAAATTAGGAAAAAAATGGGGAAAAAATGGGAAAAAATTAGGAAAAAAATGGGGAAAAAATGAGAAAAAATGAGAAAAAATGAGAAAAAATTCCAGAAAACGACCCAAAGTGACCAAAGTGACCCAAAGTGACCCAAAGTGACCCAAAATTGTCTCACCTGGGGGGAGTCTCGAGGCGCCCAGGTAGCTCCTGAGGCCGAAGGCGAAGAGGAGAATCCCGAAAAGCAGAGAGACGACAGCGAGAGAAACCTGCAGGGAGAGCGCTGGGGACAGCTGGGGGGCTGCGGGGAAATTGGGGATTTTGGGGTTATTTGGGAATTTTGGGGATTTTGGGGGTTTTGGGATTTTTTTGGGGGATTTTTTGGGATTATTTGGGGATTATTTGGGGATTTTTGGGGATTTTTTGGGGTTTTGGGGATTTTTGGGGATTTTTGATTGTTTTGGGGATTTTTTGGGGATTTTGGGGATTTTTGGGATTTTGGGGGATTTTGGGGATTTTGGGGGTTTGAGGATTTTTTTAATTTTGGGGGATTTTGAGGGGTTTTTGGGATTTTTGGGATTTTTGGGGATTTTGGGATTTTGTGAAATTTTAGTTTTTGAACTTTGGGAATTTTTAGTTTTGGGGATTTTGGGGATTTTTGTATTTTGGGGTTTTCAGGATTTTTGGGGGATTTTTTGGGAGGATTTTGGGGATTTTGGGGGTTTTGGGGATTTTGGGGATTTTGAGTTTTGAATTTTGGGATTTTCTGATTTTGGGGATTTTTTTTTTTGGGATTTTTTTAGGATTTTTGGGGATTTGGATTTTGGGGTTTTTGGGGATTTGGGATTTTTTTTATTTTGGGGGTTTTGGGGGTTTGGGATTTTGGGGATTTTGGGGATTTTGGGATTTTGGTTTTGGGATTTTGGGAGTTTGATTTTGGGGATTTTGGGGATTTTTGGGGATTTTTTGGGGATTTTTGGGGATTTTTGGGTTTTTGGGATTTTTGGGAACTTTGGGATTTTTGAAGGATTTTTGGGGATTTTTTGGGAGATTTTTTTGGGATTTTTGGGAGATTTTTTTGGGGGTTTTGGGATTCTCTGGGGATTTTTGGGGATTTTTTGGGGATTTTTTGGGTTTTTTGGGAAATTTTTGGGAGTTTTTTTGGGATTTTTGGGGATATTTTGGGGATTTTTTGAGTTTTGGGGGATTTTTTTTTTTGTTTTATAGGGAATTTTTGGGATTTCTGGGGATTTTTTTGGATTTTGGGGTTTTTGGGATTTTTGAGGATTTTTTTGGAATTTTTGGGGATTTTTTGGGGCATTTTTTGGGGCATTTTTTTGAGTTTTGGGGGATTTTTGGGATTTTTTCTGAATTTTTGGGGATTTCTCAGGAGGTTTTTTGGGATTTTTCCCAAGAAAACTCCCAGAAAATAAAAAAAACCCTAAAAGGTAAAAAAAAAAAAAAATCCCAAAAAACTTCCCTAAAAAATCCTAAAAATCAAAAAAATTTCAAGTAATCCAAAAAAACCCCTAAAAATCCAAAAAAAATCCCAGAAAAAGTCAGAAAAAAATCAGATAAAAATCAGAAAAAATCCCAAAAAATCCCAAAAAATCAAAAGAAACCCCCAAAAAAATCAAAAACAAATTTTAAAAAGTCCTCAAAAAAACCCCAAAAATTCAGAAAAAAATCAGAAAAAATCCCAAAAAAATCCGAAAAAAATCCCAAAAAATCCCAAAAAATCCCCCAAATCCCCAAAAAATCAAAAGAAACCCCAAAAAAAATCAAAAACAAATTTTAAAAAGTCCTCCAAAAAATCCCCAAAAATTCAGAAAAAAAATCAAAAAAAATCCCCAAAAAATCCCAAAAAATCCCAAAAAAATCCCAAAAAATCCAAAAAAATTCCCAAAAAATCCCCAAAAAATCCCAAAAATAAACCAAATTTTAAAAGTCCTCCAAAAAGCCCCAAAATTAGTCCCCAAAAAATCCCAAAATCCAAAAAAAAAATCCCAAAAAACCCCCCAAAAATCCCAGAAAAAATTCAGAAAAAAAATCAGAAAAAACCCCAAAAAATCCCAAAAAAATCCCAAAAATACCCCAAAAAAACCCCAAAAAATCCCAGAAAAATTCAGAAAAAAAATCAGAAAAAAATCCAAAAAAAGCCCAAAAAATCCGAACAAACCCCAAAAAATCCCAAGAAATCCCAATAAGTCCCAAAATCCCATAAAAATCAAAAGAAACTCCCAAAAATTCAAAAACAAATTTTTAAAAGTCCTCCAAAAAATCCCCAAAATTTCAGAAAAAAATCCCAAAAAATCCCAAAAAATCCCCAAAAAATTCCCAAAAAATCCCCAAAAAATCCCCAAAAAAATCAAAAACAAATTTTAAAGTCCTCAAAAAATCCCCCAAAATTCAGAAAAAAATCCAAAAAATTCCCCAAAAAAATCCCAAAAAAATCCCAAAAAATCCCCAAAAATCCCCAAAAAATCAAAAAAAATTCCCAAAAAATCCCCAAAAAATCCCCAAAAAAATCAAAAACAAATTTTAAAAAGTCCTCCAAAAATCCCCAAAAATTCAGAAAAAAATCACAAAAAATTCCCCAAAAAAATCCCAAAAAATCATCCAAAAATCCCAAAAACATCTTCAAAAAATCCCCAAAAAAACCCCAAAAAATCCCAGAAAAATTCAGAAAAAAAATCAGAAAAAACCCAAAAAAATCAAAAAACCCCAAAAATGCCAAAAAAATCCCAAAAAATCCCAAAAAAATCCCCAAAAATCCTCAAAAATCCCAAAAATCCCAAAAAAACCCCAAAAAATCCCAGAAAAATTCAGAAAAAAATCCCAAAAAATCCCAAAAATACCCCAAAAAAACCCCAAAAAATCCCAGAAAAATTCCAGAAAAAAAAATCAGAAAAAATCCCAAAAAATCCCCAAAAAATCCCAAAAAATCCACAAAAATCCCCCAAAAAATACCCAAAAACCCCAAAAAATCCCAGAAAAATTCAGAAAAAACATCCCAAAAAATCCTAAAAAATCCACAAAAAATACCCAAAAAAACCCCAAAAAATCCAAGAAAAATTCAGAAAAAAATAAAAAAAAATCCCAAAAAAATCCCAAAAAAACCCAAAAAATCCCAAAAAAATCCCAAAAAATCCCAGAAAAATTCAGAAAAAAATCAGAAAAAACCCCAAAAAATCCCAAAAAAATCCAAAAAAAATCCCAAAAAATCCCAAAAAATCCCAAAAATCCAAAAAAATACCGAAAAAACCCCAAAAAATCCCAGAAAAATTGAGAAAAAACATCCCAAAAAATCCCAAAAAATCCTAAAAAAATCCACAAAAAATACCCCAAAAAAACCCCAAAAAATCCCAGAAAAAATCAGAAAAAAAATCAGATAAAAATCAGAAAAAATCCCAAAAAATCGCAAAAACACCCCAAAAAAACCCCAAAAAATCCCAGAAAAATTCAGAAAAAAAATCCGAAAAAACCCAAAAATCCCCCAAAAACCCCAAAAAATCCCAGAAAATCCCAAAAATACACAAAAAAACCCCAAAAAATCCCAGAAAAAATCAGAAAAAAATCCCAAAAAATCCCCAAAAATCCCAAAAAATCCCAAAACCCCCCAAAACCCCCCAAAACCTCCCAAACCCTCCATCCCCACTCACCCCAGGTGAGCACCATGGGCTCCTCCAACGCCTGATGAGCCACGAAACACTCGCAGCTCTTCGCCTCCTCCGGTGTCACCTCGATCGTCACCTCGGCCCGGAAGGTGCCATCGCCCGCCGGCAGCACCCGGGGCTGTCCCCAGGTGTCCCCGAGGGGCTGGCTGTCCCTGAGCCAGCGCAGGGTGACCTCGGGGGGCACAAAGCCCCACAGCTGGCAGCTCAGCCTCAGTGCCACTGCAGGGTCACCGGAGCGCCAGGGGACGATGCGCCCTTGGGGGGCAGCTGGGGACACAGACGGGGGGGAAATGAGCCCAAAATTGTCCGAAAATTGGCCCAAAATGTGTCCCGAAATGGGTCTGAAACGTGCTCAAAATGAGTCCCAAAATGTGTCAAAAATGTGTCCTAAATGTGGCTAAAATGGACCTAAAAATGGTCCCAAAATGTGTCCAAAATGTGTCCAAAATGTGTCCAAAATGTGACTAAAAATGGCACAAAAATGTGTCCCAAATGTGCCCAAAATGGGTCCAAAAAATGGCACAAAAATGTGTCCAAAATGTGCCCAAAATGGACTCAAAAATGATCCCAAAATGGACCCAGAATGGCACCAAAATGTGACCAAAATGACCCCAAAATGTGGCTCAAAGTGACCTCAAAATGTGTCCAAAATGTGTCCCAAAAATGATGCCAAAATGGCTCCGAAATGTGTCCAAAAAGGACCCAAAATGGGACCAAAAATGGTCCCAAAATGGCTCCAAAATGTGACAAAAATGGCACCAAAAAGTGTCCAAAATGTGCCCAAAATGTGTCCCAAAATGGTCCCAAAATGGTCCCAAAATGGCTCCTAAATGTGGCCAAAATGTACCCAAAAATGATCCCAAAATGTGTCCAAAATGTGTCCCAAATGGACTCAAAATGTGACCAAAATGGACCCAAAAATGATCCCAAAATGTGTCCTAAATGTGCCCAAAATGTCCCCAAAATGTCACCAAAAAGTGCCCAAAATGGTCCCAAAATGTCCCCAAAATGTCCCCAAAATGGGACCAAAATGTGCCCAAAATGTCCCCAAAATGTGACCAAAATGTGCCCAAAATGTGCCCAAAATGTTCCCAAAAAGTGACCAAAATGTGCCCAAAATGTCCCCAAAATGGTCCCAAAATGTCCCCAAAATGTCCCCAAAATGTCCCCAAAAAGTGCCCAAAACGCTCCCCAAACGCTCCCCAAACGCCCCAAAGTGCCCCAAAGTGCCCCCGAGCTGTCCCCAGCACGTGTCCCAAATGTCTCCCTGGATGTGCCCCAAATGTCCCCAATGTCCCTGCAGTGTCCCCAGGTGTCCCCGAGGGGCTGGCTGTCCCTGAGCCAGCGCAGGGTGACCTCGGGGGGCACAAAGCCCCACAGCTGGCAGCTCAGCCTCAGTGCCACTGCAGGGTCACCGGAGCGCCAGGGGACGATGCGCCCTTGGGGGGCAGCTGGGGACACAGACGGGTCCCAAATGTCACCCAAATTGGCCCAAAATTATCCCGAAATTGTCCCGAAATGGGGCAAAAATGTGTCCCGAAATGGGGCGAAAATTACCCCAAAATTATCCCAAAATGTGTCCCAAAATTATCCCAAAATGTGTCCCTAAATGGGGAAAAAATTATCCCAAAATGGGGAAAAAATTATCCCAAAATGTGTCTGAAAAGTGCTCAAAATGTGGCCAAAATGTGACCCAAAATGTGTCCAAAATGTGACAAAAATGTGACCAAAATGTGTCCCTAAATGTGCAAAAAATGTGTACAAAATGTGCCCAAAATGTGACCAAAAATGGTCCCAAAATGGCTCCAAAATGTGACCAAAACGTGTCCCTAAATGTGTCTGAAATGTGCTGAAAATGAGTCCTAAATGTGGCCAAAATTATCCCAAAATGTGTCCCTAAATGGGGAAAAAATGTGCCCAAAATGTGTCCAAAATGTGTCCCAAAATGGTCCCAAAATGGTCCCAAAATGGTCCCAAAATGGCTCCTAAATGTGGCTAAAATGTGCCCAAAAATGATCCCAAAAGGTGACCAAAATGTGTCCAAATGCCAAAATGGTCCCAAAATGGCCAAACCCAAAATGCCCCAAAATGTGCCAAAGGCCAAAATGGTCCCAAAATGTGCAAATTGTCCCAAAATTATCCCAAAATGTGTCCCTAAATGTGTCTGAAATGTGCTCAAAATGAGTCCTAAATGTGGCCAAAATTGTCCCAAAATGTGTCCCAAAATGGGAAAAAATGTGACAAAAATGTGTCCCTAAATGGGGCGAAAATTACCCCAAAATTATCCCAAAATGTGTCCCAAAATGGGGAAAAAATTATCCCAAAATGTGTCTGAAAAGTGCTCGAAATGTGGCCAAAATGTGACCCAAAATGTGTCCAAAATGTGACAAAAATGTGACCAAAATGTGTCCCTAAATGTGCAAAAAATGTGTACAAAATGTGCCCAAAATGTGACCAAAAATGGTCCCAAAATGGCTCCAAAATGTGACCAAAATGTGTCCCTAAATGGGGAAAAAATGTGCCCAAAATGTGTCCAAAATGTGTCTGAAATGTGCAAAAAATGAGTCCAAAATGTGTCCAAAATGTGTCCCAAAATTATCCCAAAATGTGTCCCTAAATGGGACCAAAATGAGCTCAAAATGTGACCCAAAATATGGGCCAAAATGTGTCCTAAATGTGTCCCAAAATGGACCCAAAATGTGTCCTAAATGTGTCCCAAAATGGTCCCAAAATGGTCCCAAAATGGCTCCTAAATGTGGCTAAAATGTGCCCAAAAATGATCCCAAAAGGTGACCAAAATGTGTCCCAAATTGGACCCAAAAATGGTCCCAAAATGTGTCCTAAAAGTGCCCAAAATGTCCCCAAAAAGTGACCAAAATGTGTCCAAAATGGTCCCAAAATGGCACCAAAAAGTGACCAAAAATTGTCCCAAAATGTGTCCCAAAATGGCTCCTAAATGTGGCTGAAATTGTCCCAAAATGTGTCCAAAATTGTCTCAAAATGTGTCCCTAAATGGGACCTAAATGTGGCCAAAATGTGTCTAAAATAGACCCAAAATTGGCCCCAAAATGTGCCCAAAATGTGTCCCAAAATGGTCTGAAAAGTGCAAAAAATGGACCCAAATTTATCCCAAAATGTGTCCCGAAATGTGTCTGAAATGTGCTCAAAATGTGGCCAAAATGTGTCCCAAAATGACCCCAAAATGTGCCCAAAAAGAGCTCAAAATGTGACAAAAATGTGACCTAAATGTGGCTAAAATGGACCCAAAAATGATCCCAAAATGTGTCCCGAATGTGACCCAAAATGGCTCCTAAATGTGGCTGAAATTGTCCCAAAATTGTCCCAAAATGTGTCCCGAAATGGGTCTGAAAAGTGCTCCAAATGGACCCAAAATTACCCCAAAATGTGTCCCAAAATGGGAAAAAAATGTGGGCAAAATGTGTCCTAAAATGTGTCCAAAATGGACTCAAAATGTGACTAAAATGTCCCCAAAAATGGTCCCAAAATGGGTCTAAAAAGGACTGAAAATGGACTCAAAATGTGTCCCTAAATGTGTCTGAAATGTGCTAAAAATGAACCCAAAATTATCCCAAAATGTGTCCCTAAATTGTCCCTAAATGGGGCAAAAATGTGTCCCGAAATGGGGCGAAAATTACCCCAAAATTATCCCAAAATGTGTCCCAAAATGGGGAAAAAATTATCCCAAAATGTGTCTGAAAAGTGCTCGAAATGTGCCCAAAATGTGACCCAAAATGTGTCCAAAATGTGGCCAAAATGTGACCCAAAATGTGGCCAAAATGTGACCCAAAATGTGTCCCTAAATGTGCAAAAAATGTGTACAAAATGTGCCCAAAATGTGACCAAAATGTGTCCCTAAATGTGTCTGAAATGTGCTGAAAATGAGCCCTAAATGTGGCCAAAATTGTCCCAAAATGTGCCCAAAATGTGTCCAAAATGTGACCCTAAATGTGTCCCAAAATGGTCCCAAAATGGTCCCAAAATGGCTCCTAAATGTGTCTGAAATGTGCTAAAAATGGACCCAAAATTACCCCAAAATGTGTCTCTAAATGTGGCCAAAATTGTCCCAAAATTATCCCAAAATGTGTCCCTAAATGGGGCAAAAATTTTCCCAAAATTGTCCCAAAATGTGTCCCTAAATGTGTCTGAAAAGTGCTAAAAATGGACCCAAAATTATCCCAAAATGTGTCCCTAAATGGGTCTGAAAAGTGCTCAAAATGAGTCCCAAATGGGGTCCAAATTGTCCCAAAAATGTGTCCCAAAATGGGAAAAAATGTGACAAAAATGTGTCCCTAAATGTGTCTGAAATGTGCTAAAAACGGACCCAAAATTATCCCAAAATGTGTCCCTAAATGGGCTAAAAATGGTCCCAAAATGGCTCCAAAAAGTGACCAAAACGTGTCCCCAAATGTGTCTGAAATGTGCTCAAAATGTGACCCAAAAACGATCCTAAATGTGTCCAAAATGTGGCCAAAAATGTGCCAAAAATGTGCCCAAAATGTGCCCAAAATGTGCCCAAAAAGTGGCCAAAAAGTGCCCAAAATGGACACAAAAATGGACCCAAAATGATCCCAAAATGGTCCCAAAATGTGACAAAAAATGATCCCAAAATGTGTCAAAAATGTGTCCCAAATGGACGTAAAATGTGTCCCAAAATGGACCCAAAAATGATCCCAAAATGTGTCCTAAATGTGCCCAAAATGTCCCCAAAATGGCACCAAAAAGTGCCCAAAATGGTCCCAAAATGTGTCCCTAAATTATCCCAAAATGTGTCCCTAAATGGGTCTGAAAAGTGCTCAAAATGAGTCCCAAATGTGGTCAAAATTGTCCCAAAAATGTGTCCCAAAATGGGGAAAAAATGTGACAAAAATGTGATAAAAATGTGTCCTAAATGTGTCTGAAATGTGCTCAAAATGTGGCCAAAATGTGTCCCTAAATGACCCCAAAATGTGCCCAAAAAGAGCTCAAAATGTGACAAAAATGTGACCTAAATGTGGCTAAAATGGACCCAAAAATGATCCAAAAAGGGGCCCAAATGTGACCCAAAATGGCTCCTAAATGTGGCTGAAATTGTCCCAAAATGTGACCCAAAAATGATCCTAAATGTGACCAAAATGTGTCCAAAATGTGTCCTAAATGTGACCAAAAAGGACCCAAAATTGGCTCCTAAATGTGTTCAAAATGTGTCCCAAAATGTGACCCAAATGTGTCCAAAATGATCCCAAAATGGCTCCAAAATGTGACAAAAATGGCACCAAAAATGATCCTAAAATGTGTCCTAAATGTGACCAAAATGGACCCAAAATGTGACCAAAATGTGTCCCAAATGTCTCCCTAAATCTCCTGCCAGTGTCGCCAAATGTGCCCCAAATGTCCCCAACATCCCCACTGTCCCCAATATCCCCAATGTCCCCAAAATCCCCAAAATGTCCCCAATGTCCCCAAATCCCCCAACACCCCCCAATGTCCCCAATGTCCCCAATGTCCCCAAAGTCCCCAAATGTCCCCAATCCTCCCAATCACCCCAATATCCCCAAAGTCCCCAAAGTCCCCAATATCCCCTGAATGTCCCCAATGTCCCCAACATCCCCAAATATCCCAAATATTCCCAATGTCCCCAATATCCCCAATGTCCCCAAATGTCCCCAAATATCCCCAATCCTCCCAATCACCCCAATGTCCCCAAAGTCCCCAAATACCCCAAATGTCCCCAAATATCCCCAATGTCCCCAATGTCCCCAATGTTCCCAATGTCCCCGAATGTCCCCAAATGTCCCCAATGTCCACAATGTTCCCAATCACCCCAAATATCCCAAATGTCCCCAAACACTCTGAATGTCCCCAAAGTCCCCAACACCCCAAATATCCCAAATGTCCCCAATGTCCCCAATGTCCCCAACACCCCGAGTGTCCCCAACTGTCCCCAACTGTCACCTGTCCTGGGCGGCCACACCCTTTTGGGCAGTTTTTGGCAAACCTCCATCCTCAATGTCCCCAAATGTCCCCAAATATCCCAAATATCCCAAACGCCCCCAACGCCCCCAATGTCCCCAAATGTCCCCAATGTCCCCAGATGTCCCCAAATGTCACCTGTCCTGGGCGGCCACACCCTTTTCGGCAGTTTTTGGCAAACCTCCATCCTCAATGTCCCCAAATATCCCAAATATCCCAAATATTCCCAATGTCCCCAAATATCCCCAATGTTCCCAAATCCTCTGAATGTCCCCAATGTCCCCAAAGTCCCCAATTCCCTCAATGTCCCCAATGTCCCCAATGTCCCCAATGTCCCCAATGTCCTCAATGTCCCCAATGTCCTCAATGTCCCCAAATATCCCCAAATATCCTCAATGTCCCCAATGTCCCCAAATATCCCAAATATCCCCAAATATCCCCAATGTCCCCAATGTCCCCAAATGTCCCCAATGTCCCCAATATCTCCAATATCCTCAATGTCCCCAATGTCCCCAATGTCCCCAAATATCCCCAAATATCCCCAAATCCCCTGAATGTCCCCAATGTCCCCAACATCCCCAAATATCCCAAATATTCCCAATGTCCCCAAAGTCCCCAAAGTCCCCAAAGTCCCCAATGTCTCCAATGTCCCAAATGTCCCCAAATATCCCCCAAATGTCCCCAATGTCCCCAAATGTCCCCAAATGTCACCTGTCCTGGGCGGCCACACCCTCTTGGGCAGTTTTTGGCAAACCTCCATCCTCAATGTCCCCAAATGTCCCCAAATATCCCAAATGTCCCAAATATCCCAAATGTCCCCAATGTCCCCAAATACCCCAAATATCCCAAATGTCCCCAAATGTCCCAAATATTCCCAATGTCCCCAATCACCCCAAATGTCCCCAATGTCCCCAAATGTCCCCAATGTTCCCAATGTCCCCAAATGTCCCCAAATGTCCCAAATGTCCCAAATATCCCCAATACCCTGAATGTCCCCAATGTCCCCAAATGTCCCCAAATGTCACCTGTCCTGGGCGGCCACACCCTCTTGGGCAGTTTTTGGCAAACCTCCATCCTGTCCCTCATCCTCCTGGCCCACCTCGGGTCCTGGTTGAGCTCCTTGGCCAAAGTGTCCCCAAGAGGTGACAAAGGTCCCGGGCAGGGGACAGCCTGGGGACTCTCGGGGACACTGAAGTTGGCACACACCAGGGGGACACTGCCCAGCGCCAGCGCGGCCACCTGAGAGCTGTTGGTGGCCACCAGGGAGCCGGCGGGGGACAGGGGACACCAGGTGGCCATTTGGAGCACGAACGAGGCTGAGGAGGAAAAAAATTAGATTTTTTTTAGGGAATTTTTTGGATTTTTTTAGGTATTTTTTGGGAATTTTAAAGGATTTTTTTGGTGATTTTTTAAGGAATTTTTGTGATTTTTTAAGGAATTTTTGTGATTTTTTTGGGATTTTTGGGTGGATTTTTAGGGATTTTTGGAGATTTTTTTAGGATTTTTTGGTGATTTTTTGAGGGTTTTTTGGGATTTTTTGAGATTTTTTAGGATTTTTGGGGGATTTTTTGTGATTTTTTTGAGGATTTTTGGGGATTTTTTAGGATTTTTTTAGGATTTTTTTGTGATTTTTTGGTGGATTTTTGGGGATTTTTGGAAGATTTTTTGAGAATTTTTAAAGGATTTTTTGGTGATTTTTGGGGAATTTTTGTGAATTTTTTAGGATTTTTAGGGGATTTTTAGGGGATTTTTTGAAGGCATTTTTGGTGATTTTTTGACATTCTTAAAGGAATTTTTGAGGATTTTTTGCGATTTTTTTAGTGGATTTTTGGGAATTTTTTGTGATTTTTTTGGAGATTTTTAGGGAATTTTTGGAGGATTTTTAGGAATTTTTGGGATTTTTTGCGGATTTTTTTGGATTTTTTTAGGATTTTTTGTGATTTTTTTTGGGATTTTTAAAAGGATTTTTAAGAGATTTTTTTGTGATTTTTTTCCTGATTTTTTGTGACTTTTTTGGGATTTTTTGTGATTTTTTTAAGGATTTTTTGAGACTTTTTTAGGAGTTTTTTGTGGGATTTTTGGGTGGATTTTTAGAGATTTTTTGACGATTTTTGGGTGATTTTTAAAGGAATTTTTTGTGATTTTTTGGGGATTTTTTGTGATTTTTTAGGATTTTTTTAGGATTTTTTGAGACTTTTTGGGGATTTTTTGGGGATTTTTTTGAGACTTTTTTGGGATTTTTTTGGGGATTTTTTTGTGATTTTGGGGGATTTTTTGTGAATTTTTTAGGATTTTTTTGGGATTTTTTGGTGGTTTTTGGGGATTTTTTTGAGGATTTTTAGGAACTATTTGGGGATTTTTTGGGGATTTTTTCGGGATTTTTTGGTGGATTTTTAAGGATTTGTTGTGATTTTTTGGGGATTTTTTTGAGGATTTTTTCTGATTTTTTTGGATTTTTTAAAGAATTTTTTGTGATTTTTTGGTGAGTTTTTGTGATTTTTTTAGGATTTTTTTTGGCTTTTTTGTGATTTTTGGGGATTTTTTGAGGATTTTTGGGATTTTTGGGAGGATTTTTAGGGATTTTTTGAGATTTTTTTAAAGAATTTTTTGTGATTTTAAAAGATCTTTTAAAATAATTTTTTGGGATTTTTAAAGGAATTTTTTGGGATTTTTTGGTAATTTTTAGGGATTTTTTGTGATTTTTAAAGGATTTTTGGGTGATTTTTTGGTGGATTTTTCGGAGGATTTTTCTGTGGATTTTTGGTGATTTTTTGGGATTTTTTTGAGGATATTTTGGGATTTTTTGAAGACTTTTTAGGGATTTTTTGGTGATTTTTTTGGATTTTAAAGGGATTTTTTAGGGATTTTTGGAGATTTTTAAAAGAATTTTTGGTGATTTTTAAAGGAATTTTTTGTGATTTTGAGGGATTTTTAGGGACTTTTTTTGGGATTTTTTTAGGATTTTTTTGTGATTTTTGGGGAGATTTTTAGGGATTTTTTGGGGATTTTTGGAGGATTTTGGGGACATTTCTGAGGATTTTTTGGTGGATTTTTTAGGGATTTTTTGTGATTTTGGGGATTTTTTTCAGCATTTTTTTCGCGATTTTTAAAATTTTTTTTTGAGTTTTTAAAGAATTTTTAAAGGATTTTTAAAAGGATTTTTAAATCATTTTCGCGGATTTTTGGAGGATTTTTCCCCAATTTTCCCCCAAATCTTATAGGGCGGAGCTTCCCAACTTCCCTTTTAACCCAAATTTTCCCAATTTTCCCCTAAAATCCCCCAAATTATCCCCAAAAATCCAAATTCCTCCCCTAAATCTTATAGGGCGGAGCCTCCGAACTTCCCTTTTTACACAAATTTTCCCAATTTTCCCCAATTTTTCCCCAAAAATCCTCAATTTCCCCCCAAATCTTATAGGGCGGAGCTTCCCAACTTCCCGTTTTACCCAAATTTTCCCATTTTTCCCCAAATTTTTCCCCAAAAATCCTCAATTTCCCCCCAAATCTTATAGGGCGGAGCCTCCGAAGTTCCCTTTTCACCCAAATTTTCCCATTTTTCACCAATTTTGCCCCAAAAATCCTCATTTTCTCCCCGAATCTTATAGGGCGGAGCTTCCCGAGTTCCCTTTTCACCCAAATTTTCCCTATTTTCCTATTTTTTCCCCCAAAAATCCGCGACTTTCCCCCAAATCTTATAGGGCGGAGCCTCCCAACTTCTCTTTTCACCCAAATTTCCCCAATTTTCTCGAATTTTCCCCCAAAATCCTCCGAATTTTCCCCAAAATCCAAGTCCCGCCTCCCAAATTTTATAGGGCGGAGCTTCCCAGGTTCCCTTTTCCCCAAATTTTCCCTATTTTCCCCAAATTTTCCCCCAAAAATCCTCATTTTCCCCTCAAATCTTATAGGGCGGAGCTTCCAACTTCCCTTTTCACCCAAATTTTCCCATTTTTCCCCAATTTTCCCCCAAAAATCGACATTTTCCCCCCAAATCTCATAGGGCGGAGCTTCCCGACTTCCCTTTTCACCCAAATTTTCCCAATTTTTCCCCAAAAATCGACACTTTCCCCCAAATCTTATAGGGCGGAGCTTCCAAACTTCCCTTTTCACCCAAATTTTCCCATTTTTCCCATTTTTTTCCCCAAAAATCCTCCGAATTTTCCCCAAATCTTATAGGGCGGAGCCTCCGAACTTCCCTTTTCCCCCAAATTTTCCCATTTTTCCCCAATTTTCCCCCAAAATCCTCCGAATTTTCCCCAAAATCCGCGACTTTCCCCCTAAATCTTATAGGGCGGAGCTTCCCTAGTTCCCTTTTCACCCAAATTTTCCCTATTTTCCCAATTTTTCCCCCAAAATCCTCCCGATTTTCCCCCAAAATTTCAAAGGGCGGATCCCCCCCAACTTCCCCCTTCCCTTTTCACCCAAATTTTCCCATTTTTTCCTATTTTTTCCCCCAAAAATCCTCATTTTCCCCCCAAATCTTATAGGGCGGAGCCTCCCGAGTTCCCTTTTCACCCAAATTTTCCCAAATTTCCCCGATTTTCCCCCAAATTTCCACTCCTCACCCGCTCCGGGCGCGCCGAGGCTCAGAGCCAGCAGGACCAGCATGGCGAATTTGGCCGAATTTGCCCAAATTTGCCCAAATTTTCCCGAATTTGGACGAAATTAGGCGAACTGGGAAGTGTTCGGGGAACGCCCAGAAAATAAAATATCCGGATTAGCCAATGGGAAGGCGAGGAGGAGTTGCGTCATCAGTTGCTAGGTAGAGGAGGAGAAGTGGAGGCGCCGAGAGGGACTTGAGTGGAAATTGAGATTTTTTGGGATTTTTTTTGGGGGTTTTGGGGGTTTTGGGGGTTTTTTTGGGATTTGGGGTTTGGGGTTTGAGATTCGGGATTGTTTGGGATTTGGGATTGTTTGGGATTTGGGATTTTTTGGGGATTTTTGCGGTTTTTTTGGGGATTTTTTTGGGGATTGTTTGGGATTTGGGATTTTTTGGGATTTGGGATTTTTTGGGGATTTTTTGGGGGTTTTTTGGAGTTTTTTGGGATTTTTTTTTATTTGGGATTTGGGGTTTGGGATTGGGGATTTTTTGGGGATTTTTGGGGGATTTTTTTGGGATTTTTGGGGGATTTTTTGGGGATTTTTTGGGGTTTGGGATTGTTTGGGATTTGAGGTTTGGGATTTTTTGGGGATTTTCTGGGATTTGGGGTTTGGGATTTGGGATTGTTTGGGATTTGAGGTTTTTTGGGGATTTTTTGGGGATTTGATGTTTGGGATTTGGGGTTATTTGGGATTTGGGTTTGGGATTTGGGATTGTTTGAGGTTTGGGATTTGGGATTTGGGATTTTTTTGGGATTTTTTTGGGATTTGGGATTGTTTGGGATTTGGGATTGTTTGAGGTTTGGGATTTTTTGGGGTTTGGGATTGTTTGGGATTTGGGATTTGGGATTGTTTGGGGTTTGGGATTTTTTGGGATGTGGGATTTTTTGGGGATTTTTTGGGGTTTGTTTGGGGTTTTGGATTGTTTGGGATTTGGGGTTTGGGATTTGGGATTTTTTGGGGATTTTTTGAGGTTTGTTTGGGATTTGGGGTTTGGGATGTGGGATTTTTTTGTGAATTTTTTGGGGATTTTTTGGGGGATTTTTTGGGTTTTGAGATTTGGGGCTTGGCATTTGGGATTTTTTTGGGGATTTTTTTGGGATTTTTAGGGTTTTTTTGGGGATTTTTTTTGATTTTCTGGGGGGATTTTTTTGGGATTTTTTTGGGATTGTTTGGGGTTTGGGATTGTTTGGGGATTGGGATTTGGGATTGTTTGGGATTTGGGATTGTTTGAGATTTGGGATTTGGGATTTGGGGTTGTTTGGGATTTGGGATTGAGATTTGGGATTTGGGATTTGGGATTGTTTGGGATTTGGGGATTTGGATTGTTTGGGATTTGGGATTTTTGGGGGATTTTTTGGGGGATTTGGGGTTGTTTGGCATTTGGGATTTGGGGTTTGGGATTTCGGGATTTATTTGAGATTTGGGGTTTGGGATTGTTTGGGATTTGAGGTTTGGGATTTGACATTTGGGATTTTTTTGGATTTGGGATTTTTTTGAGATTTTTTTGGGGATTTTTTTGGGGTTTGGGGTTTGGGAATTGGGATTTGGGATTTTTTTAGGATCAGGGTTTGGGATTTGGGATTGTTTCGTATTGTTTGGGATTTGGGATCTGGGATTTGGGATTTGGGGTTTGGGATTTGGGGTTTGGGATTTGGGATTTTTTTGGGATTTGGGATCAGGATCAGGATTTAGGATCAGAATCAGGATTTAGGATCAAGATTTAGGATTTAGGATCAGGATTTAGGATCAGAATTTAGGATTTGGGATTTAGGATTTGGGATTTGGGATTTAGGATCAGGATTTAGGATCAGGATTTAGGATCAGGATTTGGGATCAGGATTTAGGATTTAGGATTTAGGATTTGGGATTTGGGATCAGGATTTAGGATCAGGATTTAGGATCAGAATCAGGATTTAGGATTTAGGATTTGGGATTTGGGATTTAGGATTTAGGATCAGGATTTAGGATCAGGATTTAGGATCAGGATTTGGGATTTAGGATCAGAATTTTGGATTTAGGATTTAGGATTTGGGATTTAGGATCACAACCAGGACACACTTCCTGCCACAAGCTCTGATTTATTTAGGGAAAATTCGGATTTTATTTAGGATTTTCTTCCCAAATCCCAAATTTTCACGAGGAGCAACTCCGTCCCGGGATCAGCCTGCGGAGAGAAACCCCAAAAATGGGAATGAAAACCCCAAAAATGGGAATTGAAACCCCAAAAATGGGAATTAAAACCCCAAAAATGGGAATTAAAACCCCAAAAACGGGAATTAAAATCCTAAAATGGGAATTAAAACCCCAAAAATGGGAATGAAAACCCCAAAAATGGGAATTAAAACCCTAAAATGGGAATTAAAACCCCAAAAATGGGAATGAAAACCCCAAAAATGGGAATTAAAACCCTAAAAAAGGAAATTAAAACCCCAAAAATGGAAATTAAAACCCTAAAAATGGGAATTAAAACCCTAAAAATGGGAATTAAAATACCAAAAATGGGAATTAAAACCCCAAAAATGGGAATTAAACCCCTAAAAATGGGAATTAAAACCCCAAAATTGGGAATTAAAACCCTAAAAAGGAATTAAAACCCCAAAAATGTGAATTAAAACCCCAAAAATGGGAATTAAAACCCTAAAATGGGAATTAAAACCCTAAAAAATGGGAATGAAAACCCTAAAAATGGGAATTAAAACCCTAAAAAAGGAAATTAAAACCCCAAAAATGGAAATTAAAACCCTAAAAATGGGAATTAAAACCCTAAAAATGGGAATTAAAATACCAAAAATGGGAATTAAAACCCCAAAAATGGGAATTAAACCCCTAAAAATGGGAATTAAAACCCCAAAATTGGGAATTAAAACCCCAAAAATGGGAATTAAAACCCTAAAAACGGGAATTGAAACCCTAAAAATGGGAATTAAAACCCTAAAAAATGGAATTAAAACCCTAAAAAGGAATTAAAACCCTAAAAATGGGAATTGAAATCCTAAAAACTGGAATTAAAACCCCAAAAATGGGAATTGAAACCCTAAAAAAGGAAATTAAAACCCCAAAAATGGGAATTAAAACCCCAAAAACGGGAATTAAAACCCCCAAAATGGGAATTAAAACCCCAAAATGGGAATTAAAACCCTAAAATGGGAATTGAAACCCATTTTTAGGATTTTTAGGATTTAGGATTTTTAGGGTTTTTAGGATTTTTAGGATTTTTAGGATTTAGGATTTTTAGGATTTAGGATTTTTAGGATTTTTAGGATTTTTAGGATTTAGGATTTTTAGGATTCAGGAATTTCAGGATTTCTAGGATTTAGGATTTTTAAGATTTAGGACTTTCAGGATTTAGGATTTTCAGGATTTATGATTTAGGATTTTTAGAATTTTTAGGATTTTTAGGATTTAGGATTTTTAGGATTTTTAGGATTTAGGATATTTAGGATTTTTAGGATTTGGGATTTTTAAGATTTAGGATTTTTAGGATTTAGGATTTTTAGGATTTTTAGGATTTAAGGATTTAGGATTTTTAGGATTTTTAGGCTTTAGGATATTTAGGTTTTTTAGGATTTACGATTTAGGATTTTTAGGATTTTTAGCATTTAAGATTTTTAGGATTTTTAGGATTTAGGATATTTAGGATTTAGTATTTAGGATTTTTAGGACTTTTAGGATTTTTAGGATTTTTAGGATTTTTAGGATTTTTTAGGATTTTTAGGATTTTTAGGTTTTGGGAATTTTAGGCTTTAGGATTCTTAGGATTTTTAGGATTTAGGATTTTTAGGGTATTTAGGTTTTAAGATTTTTAAGATCAGGATTTTTAGGATTTGTAGGATTTAGGATTTAGGATTTTTAGGACTTGCGATTTTTAGGATTTAGGATTTTTAGGCTTTAGGATTTTTAGGATTTTTAGGATTTTTAGGATTTAGGATTTTTAGGATTTAGGATTTTTAGGATTTTTAGGATTTTTAGGATTTAGGATATTTAGGATTTTTAGGATTTAGGATTTAGGATTTGGGATTTTTAGGATTTTTAGGATTTAAGATTTTTAGGATTTTTAGGATTTAGTATTTAGGATTTTTAGGACTTTTAGGATTTTTAGGATTTTTAGGATTTTTAGGATTTTTAGGATTTTTAGGATTTTTAGGATTTTTAGGCTTTAGGATTTTTAGGATTTTCAGGATTTAGGACTTTAGGTGATTAGAGTTTTAAGATTTTTAAGATTAGGATTTTTAGGATTTGTAGGATTTAGGCTTTAGGATTTTTAGGACTTTTAGGATTTTTAGGATTTAGGATTTTTAAGATTTAGTATTTAGGATTTCGGATTCAGGATCAGAATTTTGGATTTAAGATTTTTAGGATTTAGAATATTTAGGATTTTTAAGATTTAGGATTTTTAGAATTTTTAGGATTTTTAGGATTTAGGATTTTTGGGATCTTTAGGATTTAGGATTTGGGATTTTTAGGATTTAGGATTTTTAGGATTTAGGATATTTAGGATTTTTAGGATTTGGGATTTTTATGATTTGGGACTTTTAGGATTTAGGATTTTTAGGATCCAGATCTAAGAACAGGATTTTTAGGATTTGGGATGTTTAGGATTTTTAGGATTTTTAGGATTTTTAGGATTTTTAGGATTTAGGATTTTTAGGATTTTTAGGATTTGGGATTTATGATTTCAGATTTAGGATCAGGATTTGGGATTTGGGATTTCGGATCCGGATCAGGATTTGGGATCAGGATTTAGGATTTAGGATTTTTAGGATTTAGGATTTTTAGGATTTGCAATATTTAGGATTTTTAGGATTTTTAAGATTTATGATTTAGGATTTTTAGGACTTTTAGGATTTTCAGGCTTTAGGATTTTTAGGATTTTTAGGATTTAGGACTTTCAGGATTTAAGACTTTTCGGATTTTTAGGATTTAGGATATTTAGGATTTTTAGGATTTTTAGGATTTAGGACTTTTAGGATTTTTAGGATATTTAGGATTTTTAGGATTTTTAGGATTTGGGATATTTAGGATTTTTAGGATTTAGGATTTAGGATTTTTAGGATTTTTAGGATTTTCGGGATTTAGGATTTAGGATATTTAAGATTTTTAGGATTTAGGGCTTTTAGCATTTAGGATTTTTAGGATTTTTTTTATTTTTAATATTTAGGATTTCTAGGATTTAGGATTTAGGACATTTAGGACTTAGGATATTTAGGACATTTAGGATTTAGGATATTTAGGATTTTCTCACCCCTGGCTGTGTCTCTCCACACCAGCAGCCTCAGGATGATCCCAAACATTCCCAGGATTTAGGATTTAGGATATTTAGGATTTTTAGAATTTAGGATTTTTAGGATTTAGGATTTTTAGGATTTTTAGGATATTTAGGTTTTTTAGGATTTACGATTTAGGATTTTTAGGATTTTTAGGATTTTTAGCATTTAAGATTTTTAGGATTTTTAGGATTTAGGATATTTAGGATTTTTAGGATTTAGTATTTAGGATTTAGGAATTTTAGGATTTTTAGGATTTAGGATTTTTAGGATTTAGGATTTTTAGGATTTAGGATTTTCAGGATTTATGATTTAGGATTTTTAGGATTTGGGATTTTTAGGATTTTTAGGATTTTTAGGATTTAGGATATTTAGGATTTTTAGGATTTAGGATTTAGGATTTTTAGGATTTGGGATTTTTAGGATTTAAGATTTAGGATTTTTAGGATTTAGGATTTTTAGGATTTTTAGCATTTAGGATTTTTAGCATTTAGGATTTTTTTGATTTTTAGGATTTAGAATTTTTAGGATTTTTAGGCTCCAGTATTTTTAGGATTTAGGATTTTTAGGATATTTAGGATTTAGGATTCTTTTGGGATTTAGGATTTAGGATATTTAGGATTTTCTCACCCCTGGCTGTGTCTCTCCACACCAGCAGCCTCAGGATGATCCCAAAAATCCCCAGGACTAACCCCAAAGCCAGAGCAGCTCCAGCCAGAGCTTTGGGCAGCTGCTCGTCCAGCGTCGTGTCCGGAGGGACTGCGGGGAAAAATCCCAAATTCCAGAATAACCAGAATTCCCAGAAATTCAGAAATCCCAAAAGAAAAAATTCCAGAAAAAATCCCCCAAAAATAACCCTAAAAATCCGGAAAAAAATCCGAAAAAAACACCCCAAAAAATCCCAAAATGTTCCCAGAAATTACCCCCAAATATTCCCAAAATTCCCAAAATCCCAAATTCCCAGAAATCCAGAAATCCCAAAAGAAATCCCGAAAGAAAAAATCCCCGAAAAAATCGCCCAAAATCACCCCAAAAATCCCCCAAAATATCTGAAAAAATAGAAAAAAACCCCCAAAAATTTCCCTAAATATTCCCAGAAATTCCCCCAAAATCCCAAAATTCCCAAAATCCCAAATCCCAGAAATCCCCAAATCCCAAAAGAAAAAATGCCAGAAAAAATCGCCCAAAAATCACCCCAAAAATCCCAAAATTCACCCCAATAGTGTCCGGAGGGACTGCGGGGAAAAATCCCAAATTCCAGAATAATCAGAAATCCCAGAAATCCCAGAAATCCCCCCAAAAAAAATCCCGGAAAAAATCGCCCAGAAATCCCCGAAAAAATTGCCCAAAATCCCCATAAAATCCCCAAAGATCCCAAAAATAACCCCAAAATTCACCCCAATAGTGTCCGGAGGGACTGCGGGGAAAAATCCCAAATTCCAGAATTCCCAGAATTCCCAGAAATCCCAGAAATCCCCAAAGAAATCCCGAAAGAAAAAATCCCAGAAAAATCGCCCAAAAATCACCCCAAAAATCTGAAAAAATACCAAAAAAATTTCCCAAAATATTCCCAGAAAATTCCCAGAAATCCTCCCCAAAATTCCAAAATTCCCCAAAATCCCAAAATTCAAAAAAATCCCAAAATTCCCAAAATCCCAAATTCCCAGAAATCCCAAAAGAAAAAATTCAGAAAATCCCAGAAAAAATCCCCCAAAAATACAAAAAACCCCCAAAAATTCCCAGAAATCCCCCCAAGATTCCCAAAAAACCGAAAATTCAAAAAAATCCCAAAATTCCCAAATCCCAGAAATCCCGAAATCCCAACAGAAAAAATTCCAGAAAAAAATAAAAATTTCCCAAAAATCCCAGAAAAAATCCCAAAAATGGCCCAAAATAACCCTAAAATTTCCCAAAAAAATTTAAAAAAAAATCCGAAAAAATAGCAAAAAAACCCCCAAAATATTCCCAGAAAATTCTCCCCAAAATTCCCAAAATCCCAAATCCCAGAAATCCTGAAATCTCAAATAAAAAAATTCCAGAAAAAAATCTCAGAAAAAATGGCCCAAAAATAACCCCAAAAATCCCCAAAAATCACCCCAAAATTCCCCAAATTCACCCCAAGAGTGTCCGGAGGGACTGCGGGGAAAAATCCCAAATTCCAGAATTCCCAAAAATCCAGAAATCCCAGAAATCCCAAAAGAAATCCCAAAAGGAAAAATTCCAGAAAAAATCCCGGAAAAAATCGCCCAAAAATAAAAAAAAAATCCGAAAAAAAAACCCCAAAACCCAAAAAAAAGCCACAAAAAATTCCCCAAAATTATCCAAATCCCAAAATTCCCAAAATCCCAAATTCCCAGAAATCCCAAAAGAAAAATTCCCGGAAAAAATCGTCCAAAAATCACCCCAAAAATCCCCCAAAATATCTCAAAAAATAGAAAAACAAAAACCCAAAAATTTCCCTAAATATTCCCAGAAATTCCCCGCAAATCCCAAAATTCCCAAAATCCCAGAAATCCCAAAATCCCAAAAGAAATCCCGAAAGAAAAAATCCCCGAAAAAATCGCCCCAAAATTACCCCAAAATCCGAAAAAATACCCAAAAAACCCCACCAAAAATCCCCCAAAATATTCCCAGAAATTCCCCCCAAAAATTCCCAAAATTCCCAATATCCCAAATCCCAGAAATCCCAAAATCCCAAAAGAAAAAATCCCGGAAAAAATCCCCCAAAAATAACCCTAAAAATTCCCACAAAAATACGAAAAAATACAAAAAAACCACCCAAAATATCCCAAAATATTCCCAGAAAACTCCCAGAAATCCCCCCAAAATTCCAAAATTCCCCAAAATCCCAAAATTCAAAAAAATCCCAAAATTCCCAAAATCCCAAATTCCCAGAAATCCCAAAAGAAAAAATTCCAGAAAAAATCTCAGAAAAAATGGCCCAAAAATCGCCCCAAAAATAACCCCAAAAATCCCCAAATTCACCCCAATAGTGTCCGGAGGAACTGCGGGGAAAAATCCCAAATTCCAGAATTCCCAGAAATCCCAGAAATCCCAGAAATCGCAAAAGAAAAAATCCCGGAAAAAATCGTCCAAAAATAACCCCAAAAATCCCCCAAAATCGCCCAAAAATCACCCCAAAAATCCCAAAATTCACCCCAATAGTGTCGGGAGGGACTGTGGAAAAAATCCCAAATTCCAGAATTCCCAAAAATCCAGAATTCCCCCCAAAAAAATCCCAGAAAAAATCCCCCAAAAAATCCCCCAAAAAATCCCCCAAAAAATTGCCCAAAATCCAAAAAAAATCCCCATAAAATCCCCAAAGATCCCAAAAATAACCCCAAAATTCACCCCAATAGTGTCCGGAGGGACTGCGGGGAAAAATCCCAAATCCCAGAATTCCCAAAAATCCAGAATTCACCCCAAAAAAATCCCAGAAAAAATCCCCCAAAAATAACTCCCAAAATCCCCAAAAATAATCCCAAAAATCCCCAAATTCACCCCAACAGTGTCCCAAAATATTCCCAGAAAATTCCCAGAAATCCCCCCAAAATTCCCAAAATCCCAAATCCCAGAAATCCCGAAATCCCCAAAAGAAATCCCGAAAGAAAAAATCCCAGAAAAAATCGCCCAGAAATTCCCGAAAAAATTGCCCAAAATCCCCCAAAATAATCCCAAAATCACCCCAAAAATCCCCCAAAATATCTCAAAAATTAGGAAAAAAACCCCCAAGAAATTCCCTAAATATTCCCAGAAATTCCCACCAAATATTCCCAAAATTCCCAAAATTCCAAATTCCCAGAAATCCAGAAATCCCAAAAGAAATCCGAAAGAAAAGATCCCAGAAAAAATCGCCAGAAAATGACCCCAAAAATCCCCAAAAAATCGACAAAAGTACCAAAAAAATTTCCCAAAATAGTCGCAGAAAATTCCCAGAAATCCCCCCCAAATATTCCCAAAATTCCCAATATCCCAAATTCCCAGAAATCCCAAAAGAAATCCCAAAAGAAAAAATCCCGGAAAAAATCGCCCAAAAATCACCCCAAAAATCCCCCAAAATATCTCAAAAAATAGGAAAAAAACCCCCAAGAAATTCCCTAAATATTCCCAGAAATTCCCCGCAAAAATTCCCAAAATTCCCAAAATCCCAAATTCCCAGAAATCCAGAAATCCCAAAAGAAATCCCGAAAGAAAAAATCCCGGAAAAAATCGCCCAAAAATCACCCCAAAAAATCCGAAAAAATACAAAAAAAAGCCACAAAAAATCCCCAAAATATTCCCAGAAAATTCCCAGAAATCCTCCCCAAATTTCCCAAAATCCCAAAATTCCCAAAATCCCAGAAATCCCCAAAGAAATCCCGAAAGAAAAAATCCCGGAAAAAATCGCCCCCAAAATTACCCCAAAATCCGAAAAAATACCCAAAAAAGCCACAAAAAATCCCCCAAAATATTCCCAGAAATCCTCCCCAAAATTCCCAAAATTCCCAAATCCCAAAAGAAAAAATCCCCCCAAAAATAGCCCAAAAATCACCGCAAAAAATCCGGAAAAATCCCCCAAAAAATCCCAAAATATTCCCAGAAAATTCCCCAAAAATCCCCAAAAATCCCCAAATTCCCAGAAATCCCAAAATTCCCAAAATCCCAGAAACACAGAAATCCCAAAAGAAAAATTCTCGGAAAAAATCACCCCAATATAACCCAAAAAATCCCCCAAAATCACCCAAAAATCACCCCAAAAATCCCAAAATTCACCCCAACAGTGTCCCAAAATATTCCCAGAAAATTCCCAGAAATCTCCCCCAAATTTCCCAAAATCCCAAATCCCAGAAATCCAGAAATCCCCAAAGAAATCCCGAAAGAAAAAATCCCGGAAAAAATCGCCAAAAAATCACCCCAAAAATCCGAAAAAAATCCGAAAAAATACCAAAGAAATTTCCCAAAATAGTCCCAGAAAATTCCCAGAAATCCTCCCCAAATTTCCCAAAATCCCAAAATTCCCAAATTCCCAGAAATCCCAAAAGAAACCCGAAAATAAAAAATTCTGGAAAAAATCGCCCAAAAATAACCCCAAAAATCCCCAAAAAACAACAAAAAAATCCCCCTAAAATCCTAAAAAATACAAAAAAATCCACCAAAAATCACAAAATATCCCCAAAAAATACCAAAAAAACTCCCAAAAATCCCAAAAAATCCCTAAAAATTCTCCAAAAAAAAAAAAATCCCAAAACCCCCCCAAAAAACTCCCAAAAATGCCTCTCAAAATCCCCCAAAAATTTAAAAAAAATTCGCAAAAAAATCCCCAAAAATAAAAAAAACCCGAATAATCCACAAAAATAAAAACAAAACCCCAAAAATCCCCAAAAAGCCCCAAAAAGCCCCAAAAAATCCCCAAAAAATAAAAAAAATCCCAATAAAGTCCAAAAAAATCCCTGAAAAATCCCAAAATAATCCCCCAAAAAATCCCCAAAAGATCCCCAAAAATCTCAAAAAATCCCCAAAAAACCCCAAAAATTCCCCAAAACCCCCAATAAAATCCCCAAAATCCCAAAATTCCCAAAACCCCCATAAACCCCAAAAATCCCAAATCTAACCCCCCAAAATCCCCAAAATCCCCCAACCCCAATCCCCAAAATCCCCAAAAACCCAAAATCCCCAAAAATCCCAACCCCCAAACCCCCAAAATCCCCTCAAAAACCCCAAAATCCCAAGAACAAAATCCCCAAAATCAACCCAAAATCCCAAAATAATCCCCAAAATCCCCAATAGCCAAACCCAAAATCCCCAAATAACCCCAAAATCCTAAAAAATCCCAAAACCCAAAACCCCCAAAACCCCCAAAACCCCCCAAACTCACCCCAAAAAGCCAGCACGGATCGATTCAAGCTGTGCGATTTCACTTCACATCCATAAACCTCTCCGAGTTTGGGAATGATGGGAATTTTGGAAAACCTCATGAAGGTGAGATCGGCTCGAGGGATGAAAGGACTGCGGAAGGTTCCGGAAGGTTCCGGAATTGCCGAGTGCAGCCAGGAAATCTCCACATCCGGAGGGAAAATGTTTTCCGCCAGGCAGAGCAGGGAGTTCGGCTCGCCCAGCCTGGCCGGGAAAAGAGGCAAAAGGGACACTGCCGGCGGGGCTGGGGAGAAAAATTGGGAGTTTTTGGGAGTTTTGGGAATTTTTGGGGATTTTTTTAGGGTTTTTTTGGGAATTTTTTGGGATTTTTTTAGGGTTTTTTTGGGGATTTTTTGGGATTTTTTGGGGTTTTTTTTGTGAATTTTTTGTGGTTTTTTGCGAATTTTTGGGGATTTTTTTGATAATTTTTGGGGAATTTTTGGGAATTTTTTTGATTTTTGCAATTTTTGGAGAATTTTTGGGAATTTTTGGGAATTTTTGGGATTTTTTGGGATTTTTTTGGAATTTTTGGTTTTTTGGGATTTTTTGGGATTTTTTTGGAATTTTTTTTGGAAATTTTGGGATTTTTTGGAATTTTTTGGGATTTTTTGGGAATTTTTTTGGATTTTTGGAGAATTTTTGGGAATTTTTTGGAAATTTTTGGGAATT
The DNA here is from genome assembly GCF_008360975.1 of Lichenostomus cassidix. Lineage (NCBI taxonomy): Eukaryota > Metazoa > Chordata > Aves > Passeriformes > Meliphagidae > Lichenostomus > Lichenostomus cassidix. Next base: position 3,585,150 of record NW_028147632.1, on the reverse strand, counting down.
TTTTTAAATTTTTGGAATTTTTTGGGGATTTTTTGGAATTTTTTGGTGATTTTTTGGTGAATTTTTGGTGAATTTTTTCGGAATTTTTGGAATTTTTTTTGGAATTTTTGGGAATTTTTGGGGATTTTTTCTCAATTTTTGGGGATTTTTTGGGGATTTTTTGGGAATTTTTGGGGATTTTTTGGGGAATTTTTTTGAATTTTTTGATGATTTTTGGGGATTTTGGATTTTTGGATTTTTGGGAATTTTTTGGGATTTTTTTCGGAATTTTTTGGGAATTTTTCGGGAAATTTTTCCAACTTTTGGGCAATTTTTGGGCAATTTTTGGCGAATTTTTTTGGAATTTTTTCAGAATTTTTCGGGAAATTTTTCGAATTTTTTGGGAATTTTTGGGGATTTTTTGGGGGATTTTTTCCGGAATTTTTGAGAATTTTTGAGAAATTTTTTTCGATTTTTTGGGAATTTTTTGGGAAATTTTTCGGGAATTTTGGATGGAATTTTTGGGTGAATTTTGGGTGAATTTTGGGTGAATTTTGGGGAATTTTGCCGAGGCGAATCTCCCTGCTTTGGGTCGATGTCGGGGAAGGAAAGGAGTGCTTTGGGTTCCGGAAGGTTCCGGAATTGCCGAGTGCAGCCAGGAAATCTCCACAGCCGGAGGGAAAATGTTTTCCGCCAGGCAGAGCAGGGAGTTCGGCTCGCCCAGCCTGGCCGGGAAAAGAGGCAAAAGGGACACTGCCGGCGGGGCTGGGGAGAAAAATTGGGATTTTTTGGGGATTTTTTGGGAATTTTTGGGGATTTTTTTGGGGATTTTTGGGAATTTTTTGGGATTTTTTGCGAATTTTTTGGGATTTTTTTTGTAATTTTTGCAATTTTTTTGGGGATTTTTTGCGAATTTTTTGGAGAATTTTTAGGAAAATTTTGGGGATTTTTTTGGGATTTCTTAAAATTTTTTGGAGAGTTTTTTGGGAATTTTTTGGTAATTTTTGGGGAATTTTTTGCAAATTTTTGCAATTTTTAATTTTGGAAATTTTGGGGAATTTTGAATTTTTGGAATTTTTTGAGGATTTTGAATTTGGAATTTTTGAATTTTTTAATTTGCAATTTTTGGGGAATTTTTTCAGAATTTTTCGGGAAATTTTTCGAATTTTTGGGGAATTTTTGGGAATTTTTGGGGGATTTTTTCCGGAATTTTTGAGAATTTTTGGGCAATTTTTTTCGATTTTTTCGGGAATTTTTGGGGGATTTTTCGGGAATTTTTGATGGAATTTTTGGGTGAATTTTGGGTGAATTTTGGGTGAATTTTGGGGAATTTTGCCGAGGCGAATCTCCCTGCTTTGGGTCGATGTCGGGGAAGGAAAGGAGTGCTTTGGGTTCCGGAAGGTTCCGGAATTGCCGAGTGCAGCCAGGAAATCTCCACAGCCGGAGGGAAAATGTTTTCCGCCAGGCAGAGCAGGGAGTTCGGCTCGCCCAGCCTGGCCGGGAAAAGAGGCAAAAGGGACACTGCCGGCGGGGCTGGGGAGAAAAATTGGGAATTTTTGGGGATTTTTTGGGAATTTTTGGGATTTTTTTGGGATTTTTTGGGGATTTTTGGGGATTTTTTTGGGAATTTTTGGGGATTTTTTGCGAATTTTTTGGAATTTTTTGGGAATTTTTTGCACATTTTTTGGGAATTTTTTGCAATTTTTTGCAAATTTTTTGGGGAATTTTTGGGGATTTTTGGGAATTTTTTGCGAATTTTTTGCAATTTTTGCGAATTTTTTTGCCCATTTTTTTGGGATTTTTGGGATTTTTTGGGGATTTTTTTGGGAAATTTTTCAATTTTTTGGGGGCAATTTTGGCGAATTTTTGGAATTTTTCAGAATTTTTCGGGAAATTTTTCGAATTTTTTGGGATTTTTTTGAAATTTTAGGGAATTTTTCTGAGGTGAAATCCCCGAATTTTGGGTGAATTTTTCCGCCAGGCAGAGCAGGGAGTTCGGCTCGCCCAGCCTGGCCGGGAAAAGAGGCAAAAGGGACACTGCCGGCGGGGCTGGGGAGAAAAATTGGGATTTTGGGGATTTTGGGAATTTTTGGGATTTTTTTAGGGTTTTTTTTAGGGTTTTTTTGAGGATTTTTGGCGATTTTTTTGGATTTTTTTGGGATTTTTGGGGATTTTGGTAATTTTTGGATTTTGGGGAATTTTGAATTTTGGGAATTTTTTATTTTTACATTTTTTGGGGATTTTTGGGATTTTTTGGGGATTTTTTGGGATTTTTTGCC
>NW_028147632.1:3515428-3582395 GCF_008360975.1 Lichenostomus cassidix | reverse complement strand
GGGAAAAAAGGGAATTTAGTGGGGGAAAAAAAAAGGAATTTTGTGGGGAAAAAAGGGATCCAGATGGGGAAAAATGGAAAAATAGTGGGAAAATGAGGAAAATATTGGGTAAACAGTGGGGAAAATAGGGAAAATAATGGGAAAAATGGGAAAATAGTGGGAAAATAGTGGGAAAAAAAGGAAAATAATAATGGGGAAAAAGGGAAAATAATAATGGGAAAAAAGATGAAATAATGGGAAAAAAGGGAAAATAATAATGGGAAAAAAGGGAAAATAATTATGGGGAAAAAGGGAAAATAATAATGGGAAAAAAGGGAAAATAATAATGGGAAAAAAGGGAAAATAATAATGGGAAAAAAGGGAAAATAATAATGGGAAAAAAGGGAAAATAATAATGGGAAAAAAGGGAAAATAATAATGGGAAAAAAGGGAAAATAGTGGGGAAAGGAGGAAAATAATGGGAAAAAATGGGAAAATGAGGAAAATAATGGGAAAAATGGCAAAAATAGTGGGGAAAAAAGGGGGAAAATGGGAAAATAATGGGAAAAAAATGGGGAAAATGGGAAAAAAGGGAAAATAGTGGGAAAAAAGGGAAAATAATGGGAAAATAGTGTGGAAAGGAGGAAAATAATGGGAAAAATGGCAAAAGTAGTGGGGGAAAAAGGGAAAATAATGGGAAAATAGTGGGGAAAAAAGGGAAAATAATGGGAAAAATGGGAAAATAGTGGGGAAAAAAGGGAAAATAATGGGAAAAAAATGGGAAAAAAGGGAAAATAGTGGGGGAAATGGGAAAATAGTGGGAAAAAAGGGAAAATAATGGGAAAATAGTGTGGAAAGGAGGAAAATAATGGGAAAAATGGGAAAATAGTCGGAAAATAATGGGAAAATAGTAGGAAAAAAGGGAGAATAGTGGGAAAATAATGGGGAAAAAAGGGAAAATAATGGGGAAAAAAGGGAAAATAATGGGAAAAAAAGGGAAATAATGGGAAAAAAGGGAAAATAATGGGAAAATAAGGGGAAAATAATGGGAAAAATAGTGGGAAAAATAGGATTCAGAGTAGGAAAAAATGGGAAAAAAATGAAAATACAATCCAGAGTGGTAAAAAATAAAATTCCAAATGCCAACTATTATTTTTTTTGGGAATTTTGCAGCATGACAGACTGGGAAACAGCTCCGGCTGTGACTGAAACTCCTGACATCAAACTGTTCGGGAAGTGGAGCACTGATGATGTGCAGATCAACGACATCTCCCTGCAGGTGGGGAAAAAGGGGATTTTGGGGGAAAAATTGGGAAAATTCTGAGAAAAAAGAGATCCAGAGTGGGGAAAAAAGGGGGGAAAAGAGGAAAACAGCAAGAAAAAAGGGAATTTAATGGGAAAATTTGGGGAAAAAAGGGGAAAATTCTGGAAAAAAGAGATCCAGAGTGGGGAAAAAAGGGGGGAAAAAAGGGAATTTAATGGGAAAAAGGGGAAAATTTGGGGGAAAAAAGGGGAAAATTATGGAAAAAAGAGATCCAGAGTGGGGAAAAAAGTGAGAAAAAGGAAATTCAGTGAGCAAAAAGGGAGAAATTGTGGGAAAAAGGGGAAAAAAGAGGAAAACAGTGAGAAAAAAAGGAATTTGGTGGGGAGAAATGGGGAAAAAAATGGGAAAATAGGGAGAAAAAAAGGGAATTTAGTGGGAAAAAATGGGAAAATCCTGGGAAAAAATGGGAAAATTCTGGGAAAAAAGAGCTCCAGAGTGGGGAAAAAAAGGGAATAAAAATGGGAAAAAAATGAAAATATAATCCAGAAAGGAAATTTGGGAAGTGGAGCACTGATGATGTGCAGATCAACGACATCTCCCTGCAGGTGGGGAATTTTGGGAAGTTTGGGGGAAAAATTGGGAAAATTCTGAGAAAAAAGAGATCCAGAGTGGGGAAAAAAGGGGGGAAAAGAGGAAAATAGCAAGAAAAAAGGGAATTTAATGGGAAAATTTGGGGAAAAAAGGGGAAAATTCTGGAAAAAAGAGATCCAGAGTGGGGAAAAAAGGGGGGAAAAAAGGGAATTTAATGGGAAAAAGGGGAAAATTTGGGGGAAAAAAGGGGAAAATTATGGAAAAAAGAGATCCAGAGTGGGGAAAAAAGTGAGAAAAAGGAAATTCAGTGAGCAAAAAGGGAGAAATTGTGGGAAAAAGGGGAAAAAAGAGGAAAACAGTGAGAAAAAAAGGAATTTGGTGGGGAGAAATGGGGAAAAAAATGGGAAAATAGGGAGAAAAAAAGGGAATTTAGTGGGAAAAAATGGGAAAATCCTGGGAAAAAATGGGAAAATTCTGGGAAAAAAGAGCTCCAGAGTGGGAAAAAAAGGGAATAAAAATGGGAAAAAAATGAAAATATAATCCAGAAAGGAAATTTGGGAAGTGGAGCACTGATGATGTGCAGATCAACGACATCTCCCTGCAGGTGGGGAATTTTGGGAAGTTTGGGGGAAAAATTGGGAAAATTCTGAGAAAAAAGAGATCCAGAGTGGGAAAAAAGGGGGGAAAAGAGGAAAATAGCAAGAAAAAAGGGAATTTAATGGGAAAATTTGGGGAAAAAAGGGGAAAATTCTGGAAAAAAGAGATCCAGAGGGGGAAAAAAGGGGGGAAAAAAGGGAATTTAATGGGAAAAAGGGGAAAATTCGGAGAAAAAAGGGGAAAATTATGGAAAAAAGAGATCCAGAGTGGGGAAAAAAGTGAGAAAAAGGAAATTCAGTGAGCAAAAAGGGGGAAATTGTGGGAAAAAGGAGAAAAAAGAGGAAAACAGTGAGAAAAAAAGGAATTTAGTGGGGAGAAATGGGGAAAAAAATGGGAAAATAGGGAGAAAAAAGGGAATTTAGTGGGAAAAAATGGGAAAAAATGGGAAAATGCTGGGAAAAAATGGGAAAATTCTGGGAAAAAGGAGCTCCAGAGTGGGAAAAAAAGGGAATAAAAATGGGAAAAAATTGAAAATATAATCCAGAGTGGAAATGAGTTTGGGAGGTGGAACAGATCAACATCTCCCTGCAGGTGGGAAATTGGGAATTTTGGGGATTTTTTGGGATTTGAGTGCCAATTTTGGGGTTTTTTTTGCATCCTAATCACAAATCTGATGCAGAAATTTGAGATTTACATCCCAGGGAAGGAGAAATATGTCGAGTTTTGTTCATTGCAGAGTCAAAATATCATTTTTTTAGGGATTTGGGCTAAAATCTCGAGGTTTTGGCTTAGAAAATTGGGTTTTTTTTGTGCTCAGAATCACAAATCCAATCCCAAAATTCCTGAAAATTCCCGAAATTCCAGGATGACATCGCAGTGAAGGAGAAATATATTGAATTTTAGTCATTATAGGATGGAAATATCACAATATTTTCATGTTTTGGCCTAGAAAATTGAGGTTTTTTGGTATTTTTCACTAGAAACTTGGGGTTTTTTTGCATCCTAATCCCAAATCTCATCCCAAAATTCCCAAATTTCCAGGATTACATCATCCTGATGTTGAAATATATTAAGTTTCATCCATTCTAGGGTCGAAATATCTCAATTTTTTCGCACTTTGGGCTAAAAAAATCGGATTTTTTTCATGTTTTGGGCTAAAAACTTGGGGTTTTTTGTGTTCCAAATCCCAAATCTCATCCTAAATTTCCCAATTTCCAGGATTACATCATTGATAGTAAAATACACTAAATTTCAGTTGTTTTGGGGTTAAAATATCTCAATTTTTTCACGTTTTGGGCTAAAAAATCGGATTTTTTTCAGGTTTTGCCCTAGAAATTTGGGGTTTTTTTGTGTTCCTCCCAAATTTCATCCCAAAATTCCCCAAAAATCCCAAAATTCTAGGATGACGTCACTGTGGAGATGAAACAAACCAAGTTTTGGTCAATATGGGGTCAAAATATCACAATTTCTTTGTGTTTTGAGCTAAAATCTTGGGCTTTTTTGGGGTAAAAATTACAAATTTAATCCCAAAAATTCCCAAAATTCCCAAAATTCCAGGATGACATCACTGTTTAGTCGAAACACACTAAATTTCAGTTATTTTGGGGCTAAAATATCTCAATTTCTTCGCGTTTTGGGCTAAAAAATCGGATTTTTTTTATGTTTTGCCCTAGAAACTTGGGGTTTTTTGTGTTCCAAATTATAAATCTCATCCCAAAATCCCCAAATTTCCAGGATTACATCATCCTGAAGTTGAAATATATTAAGTTTCACCCATTCTAGGGTCGAAATATCTCAATTTCTTCGCGTTTTGGGCTAAAAAATCGGATTTTTTTCATGTTTTGGGCTAAAAACTTGGGGTTTTTTTTGGTTTTTTTCCTGAATCTCATCCCAAATTTTCCCAAAATTCCCAAAATTCCAGGATGATATCACTGTGGAGTTGAAATACACCAAGTTTCAGTTGTTTTAGGGTTGAAATATCACAATTTTTTCGCGTTTTGGGCTAAAAAATCGGATTTTTTTCAGGTTTTGACCTAGAAAATTGGGGTTTTTTGTGTTTCAAATCCCAAATTTCATCCCAAAATTCCCAAAATTCCAGGATGACGTCACAGTGGAGTTGAAATAAACCAAGTTTTGTCATTTTGGGGTCAAAATATCACAATTTTTTGGTGTTTTGAGCTAAAATTTTGGGGTTTTTTGGGTTCAAAATCCCAAATCTCATCCTGAAATTCCCCAAAATTCTAGGATTACATCATCCTGTAGTTCAAATATATTAAGTTTTAACCATTCTAGGGTGAAAATACCACAATTTTTTTGCGTTTTGGGCTAAAAAATTGGCGTTTTTTCAAGTTTTGGGCTAAAAAATCGGATTTTTTTCAGGTTTTGACCTAAAAACTTGGGGTTTTTTGTGTTCCAAATCCCAAATCTCATCCCAAAATTCCCAAAATTTCCAGGATTACATCATTCTCAAGTGAAAATATATTAATTTTCAACCATTATAGTGTCGAAATATCCCAATTTTTTTGCGTTTTGGGCTAAAAAAATCGGATTTTTTTCAGGTTTTGGGCTAAAAACTTGAAGTTTTTTGTGCTCCAAATCCCAAATTTCATCCCAAAATTCCCAAAATTCCAGGATGACGTCACTGTGGAGTTGAAATAAACCAAGTTTTGGTCAATGTGGGGTCAAAATATCACAATTTTTTGGTGTTTTGAGCTAAAATTTTGTGGTTTTTTGGGGTAAAAATCCCAAATTTAATCCCAAAATTCCCAAAAATTCCCAAAATTCCAGGATTACATCACTGTGTAGTTAAAATACACCAAGTTTTAGTTGTTTTAGGGTTAAAATATCTCAATTTTTTCGTGTTTTGGGCTAAAAAATCGGATTTTTTTCATGTTTTGGGCTAAAAACTTGGGGTTTTTTGTGTTTTTTTTAATGATTCTCATCCCATATTTTCCCAAAATTCCCAAATTTGCAGGATTACATCGCAGTGAAGGAGAAATACACCAAGTTTTAGTCATTATAGGGTGAAAATATCTCAATTTTCTCACGTTTAGGGCTAAAAAATTGGATTTTTTTCAGGTTTTGCTCTAGAAATTTGGGGTTTTTTTGTGTTTTGCTCTAGAAACTTGGGGTTTTTTGTCTTCCAAATCCCAAATCTCATCCCAAAATTCCCAAATTTCCAGGACTACATCGCAGTGAAGGAGAAATACACCAAGTTTTAGTCATTATAGGGTGAAAATATCTCAATTTTTTCACATTTTGGGCTAAAAAAATCGGATTTTTTTCATGTTTTGGGCTAAAAACTTGGGGTTTTTTGTGTTCCAAATCCCAAATCTCATCCTAAATTTCCCAAAATTCCCAAATTCCAGGATTACATCACTATGAGAGAAAAATACACTAAATTTCAGTTGTTTTGGGGTTAAAATATCTCAATTTTTTCGCGTTTTGGGCTAAAAAATCGGATTTTTTTCAGGTTTTGCCCTAGAAACTTGGGGTTTTTTTTGGTTTTTTTCCTGAATCTCATCCCAAATTTTCCCAAAATTCCCAAAATTCCAGGATGACATCACTGTGGAGTTGAAACACATCAAGTTTCAGTTGTTTTGGGGTTAAAATATCCCAATTTTTTCGCGTTTTGGGCTAAAAAAATGGGATTTTTTCATGTTTTGGGCTAGAAATTTGGGGTTTTTTGTGTTCCAAATCCCAAATCTCATCCCAAAATTCCCAAATTCCAGGATTACATCACTATGAACTTAAAATACACTAAATTTCAGTTGTTTTGGGGCTAAAATACCTCAATTTCTTCGCATTTTGGGCTAAAAAAATCGGATTTTTTTCACGTTTTGGGCTAAAAACTTGGGGTTTTTTTGCATTTTTTTCCTGAATCTCATCCCAAATTTTCCCAAAATTCCCAAATTTCCAGGACTACATCGCAGTGAAGGAGAAATACGCCAAGTACCTTCCCCACTCGGCAGGTCGCTATGCTGCCAAGAGGTTCAGGAAAGCTCAATGTCCAACTGGGTTTTGGGCTCCAAATCCCAAATCTCATCCCAAAAATTCCCCAAAATTCCCCAAAATTCCCAAAATTCCAGGATTACATCACTGTAAAGTCAAAATACACCAAGTTTCAGTTGTTTTGGGGCTAAAATATCCCAATTTTTTCACGTTTTGGGCTAAAAAATCGGATTTTTTTCAGGTTTTGACCTAAAAACTTGAAGTTTTTTTTGGTTTTTTTCCTGAATCTCATCCCAAATTTTCCCAAAATTCCCAAAATTCCAGGATTACATCATTCTCAAGTGAAAATATATTAATTTTCAACCATTATAGTGTCGAAATATCTCCATTTTTTTGCGTTTTGGGCCCTAAAAAATTGCCGTTTTTTGGTATTTTGCCCTAGAAAATTATGGTTTTTTGTGTTCCTAATCCCAAATTTTATCCCAAAATTCCCAAATTCCAGGATTACATCACTGTGTAGTCAAAACACACTAAATTTCAGTTGTTTTGGGGCTAAAATACCACAATTTTCTCGCGTTTTGGGCTAAAAAATCGGATTTTTTTCAGGTTTTGGGCTAAAAACTTGGGGTTTTTTTTGGTTTTTTTCCTGAATCTCATCCCAAATTTTCCCAAAATTCCCAAAATTCCAGGATGACATCACTATGAAGTCAAAACACATCAAGTTTCACTTGTTTTGGGGCTAAAATATCACAATTTTTTCGCGTTTTGGGCTAAAAAATTGGCGGTTTTTTCAAGTTTTGGGCTAAAAATTGGGTTTTTTGAGTTCTAAATCCCAAATATCATCCCAAAATTCCCAAATTCCAGGATTACATCACTATGTAGTTAAAACACATCAAGTTTCAGTTGTTTTGGGGCTAAAATATCTCAATTTTTTCGCGTTTTGAGCTAAAAAATCAGGATTTTTTTGTATTTTGCCCTAGAAAATTGGGGTTTTTTGTGTTCCAAATTGTAAAACTGATCCTAAAATTCCCCAAAATTCCCAAAATTCCAGGACTACATCGCAGTGAAGGAAAAATACGCCAAGTTTTAGTCATTATAGGGTGAAAATATCTCAATTTTCTCACGTTTTGGGCTAAAAAATTGGATTTTTTTCATGTTTTGGGCTAAAAATTGGGGTTTTTTGTGTTCCAAATTGTAAAACTGATCCTAAAATTCCCCAAAATTCCCAAAATTCCAGGACTACATCGCAGTGAAGGAGAAATAAACCAAGTTTTAGTCATTTTAGGGTGAAAATATCTCAATTTTCTCACGTTTTGGGCTAAAAAATCAGATTTTTTTCAGGTTTTGCCCTAGAAATTTGGGGTTTTTTGTGTTCCAAATCCCAAATCTCATCCCAAAATTCCCCAAAATTCCCAAAATTCCAGGATGACGTCACTGTGGAGTTGAAATAAACCAAGTTTTGGTCAATATGGGGTCAAAATATCACATTTTTTGGTGTTTTGAGCTAAAATCTTGGAGTTTTTTGGGGTAAAAATCACAATTTTCATCGCAAAAATTCTCAAAATTCCCAAAATTCTAGGATGACATCACTGTGGAGTTGAAATACGCCAAGTTTGTTGTTTTAGGGTTAAAATATCTCAATTTTTTTGCGTTTTGGGCTAAAAAATTGGGGATTTTTTGGTTTTTTCCCTAGAAAATTGGGGTTTTTTGTGTTCCAAATCATAAATTTTATTCTGAAATTCCCAAAATTCTAGGATTACATCACTGTATAGTCAAAATACACCAAGTTTCAGTTGTTTTGGGGCTAAAATACCACAATTTTTTCGCGTTTTGGGCTAAAAAATCAGATTTTTTTCAGGTTTTGCCCTAGAAATTTGGGGTTTTTTTTGGTTTTTTTCCTGAATCTAATCCCAAATTTCATCCCAAATTTCCCCAAAATTCCAGGATTACATCGCAGTGAAGGAGAAATACGCCAAGTACCTTCCCCACTCGGCAGGTCGCTATGCTGCCAAGAGGTTCAGGAAAGCTCAATGTCCCATCGTGGAGAGATTGACCAACTCCATGATGATGCACGGCAGGAACAACGGGAAGAAATTAATGACTGTGAGGATTGTCAAACACGCCTTTGAGATCATCCATCTGCTCACTGGAGAGGTGAGGAATCAAAAAAAATGGGGAAAATTGGTGGAAAAATGGGAAAAATCGGTGAAAAAATGGCAAAAATCGGTGAAAAAATGAAGAAAATGGGTGGAAAAATGGAGAAAATAGGTGGAAAATTGGTGGAAAAAATGAGGAAAAAGGGGGGAAAAATGGGGAAAAAATGGGGAAATTGGTGGAAAAATGGGGGAAAAATGGGGAAAATAGGTGAAAAAACCCCAAAAATTGGTGGAGAAATGGGGAAAAAATGGGGAAAAAATGAAGAAAATGAGGGAGAAATGGAGAAAAAATGGGGAGAAATTGGTGGAAATGAGGAAAAAATGGGGAGAAATAGAGAAAAATGGGGAAAATAGGTGGGAAAATGGGGAAAAAATGGGGAAAATTGGTGGAAAAATAGAGAAAATCCGTGAAAAAAATGAAGAAAATTGGTGGAAAAATGGGGAAAAAAGGTGGAAAAATGAAGAAAATTGGTGAAAAAAACGGAGAAAACTGGTGGAAAAATGGGGAAAATAGGTGGAAAAATGGGGAAAAAATGGGGAAAAAAAGGTGAAAAAATGGGGAAATTGGTGAAAAACCCCCAAAAATTGGTGGAGAAATGGGGAAAAAATGAAGAAAATGAGGGAGAAATGGAGAAAAAATGGGGAGAAATTGGTGAAAATGAGGAAAAAATGGAGAGAAATAGAGAAAAATGGGGAAAATAGGTGGAAAAATGGGGAAATTTGGTGGAAAAATGGGGAAAATAGGTGGAAAAATGGAGAAAATTGATGAAAAAATGGAGAAAATAGGTGAAAAAATGGAGAAAATTGGTGAAAAAATGGAGAAAATAAGTGAAAAAATGGAGAAAATAAGTGAAAAAATGGGGAAATTTGGTGGAAAAATGTGGGTTTTGGAGGGAAAATTGGTGGAAATAAGTGAAAAAATTAAGAAAATAGGGGGAAAAATGGGGAAAAAATCTGGATTAAAAATGATGGGAAAATGGTGGAAAATTAGAAGAAAATGGGTGGGAAAATGGGGAAAAAATGAGGAAAATCAGTGAAAAAATGGGGAAAATAAGTGAAAAAATGAAGAAAAAGGGGGAAAATTGGTGGAAATGGGGGGAAAAGGCTGGAAAAGGAAGTTAAAAGGGAAAAAATGGAAGGAAATGGGGGAAATTGGGAGAAAATGGGGGAAAATTGGTGGAAAAATGGAGAAAATCAGTGAAAAAATGAGAAAAATTGGTGGAAAAATGAGGAAAATCAGTTGAAAACGTGAATTTTGGGGGGAAAATTAGTGAAAAAATGGGGAAAAAAGGCTGAAAAATGAAGTTAAAATGGTGGAAAAATGGGGAAAAATCGGGATTAGAAATGAGGGAAAAATGGTGAAAAAATGGGAAAAAATGGGTGGAAAAATGGGGAAAAAATGGTGAAAAAATGGGAAGAAATGGGAGGAACAACGGGAAGAAATTGATGACAGTCAGGATGGTCAAACATGCCTTTGAGATCATCCATCTGCTCACTGGAGAGGTGAGGAATCAAAAAAATGGGAAAAAATGAGAATTTGGGGGAAAAAATGGGGAAAATTGGTGGAAAAATGGAGAAAATTGGTGGAAAAATGGAGAAAATAGGTGGAAAAATGGAGAAAATAGGTGAAAAAACGGGGAAAAAAAGGGGAAAATTGGTGGAAAAAATGAGGAAAAAGGGGGGAAAAATGGGGAAAAATTGGGGAAAATAGGTGAAAAAACCCCAAAAATTGGTGGAGAAATGGGGAAAAAAGGTGGAAAAATGGGGAAAAAAGGAAGAAAATGAGGGAGAAATAGAGAAAAATGGGGAAATTGGTGGAAAAATGGGGAAAATAGGTGAAAAAATGGGGGAAAATGGTGGGAAAATGGGGAAAAAATTGGTGGAAAAATGAAGAAAATGGGTGGAAAAATGTGGGGTTTGGGGTGAAAATGGGTGAAAAAATGGGAAAAATTGGTGGAAAAATTAAAAAAAATGGGGAAAATTGGTGAAAAATGAGGAAAATCAAGGAAAAAATGGGGAAAAATGGAAAAATGGGGAGAAATGGGAGGAATAATGGGAAGAAATTAATGACAGTCAGGATTGTCAAACACGCCTTTGAGATCATCCATCTGCTCACTGGAGAGGTGAGAATAACAAAATTTGGGGGGAAATGGGGAAAAAATGGGAAAAATCGGTGAAAAAATGGGAAAATAGGTGAAAAAATGGAGAAAATAGGTGGAAAATTGATGGGAAAATGGGGAAAAAATGGGGAAAATTGGTGAAAAATGAGGAAAATCAGTTGAAAAATGTGAATTTTGGGGGGAAAATTGGTGAAAAAATGGGGAAAAAGGCTGAAAAATGAAGTTAAAATGGGGAAAAATTGGAAAAATGGGGAAAAAACGGATTAGAAATGAGGGAAAAAATGGTGAAAAAATGGGTGGAGAAATTAAGAAAAAAGGGGGAAAATTGCTGGAAAAATGAGGAAAATTGGTGGAAAAGGAAGTTAAAAGAGAGGAAATGGGGGAAAATTGGGAGAAAATGGGGAAAATAGATGAAAAAATGGGAAAAAATAAGAAAAATATGTGAGAAAAAGGGAAAAATTGGTGGAAAAATTGGGAAAATAGGTGGAAAAATGGAGAAAATGGGTGGAAAAATGGGGAAAAAATGGGGAAATTGGTGAAAAACCCCCAAAAATTGGTGGAGAAATGGGGAAAAAATGGGGAAAAAAGGTGGAAAAATGGGGAAAAAATGAAGAAAATGAGGGAGAAATGGAGAAAAAATGGGGAGAAATTGGTGGAAATGAGGAAAAAATGGGGAAAATAGGTGGAAAAATGGGGAAAATAGGTGGAAAAATGGGGAAAATAGGTGGAAAAATGGGGAAAATAGGTGGAAAAATGGGGAAAATAAGTGAAAAAATGGAGAAAATCGGTGAAAAAATGGCAAAAATGGGTGGAAAAATGGAGAAATTGGTGGAAAAATTGGGAAAATTAATGAAAAAATGGAGAAAATTGGGGAAAAAATGAAGAAAATTGGTGGAAAAATGTGGGTTTTGGGTGGGAAATGGGGAAGAAATGAAGAAAAAATGGGAAAAAGGGGTGGAAAAATGGAGAAAATAGGTGGAAAAATGGAGAAAATCGGTGGGAAAATGGGGAAAAATTGGGAAAATAGGGAGAAATGGAGAAAAAATGGGGAGAAAATAGGGAAAGCTGGTGAAAAAAATGGCAAAAATAGGTGGAAAAATTGGAAAAAATGGGAAAAATCGGTGGAAAAATGGAGAAAATCAGTGAAAAAATGGGGAAAAATGGTGGGAAAATTAGGAAAATCAAGGGGAAAATGGGGGGAAATGAGGAAAAAGGAACAATGGGAAGAAATGAATGACAGTCAGGATCGTCAAACACGCCTTTGAGATCATCCATCTGCTCACTGGAGAGGTGAGGAATCAAAAAAAAATGGGAAAAAATGAGAATTTGGGGGAAAAAATGGGGAAAATAGGTGGAAAAATGGGGAAAATTGGTGAAAAAAATGGGGAAATTGGTGGAAAAATGAGGAAAATTGGTGGAAAAGGAAGTTAAAAGAGAGGAAATGGGGGAAAATTGGGAGAAAATGGGGAAAATCAGTGGAAAAATGGGGAAAAATGGAGAAAATAGGTGGAAAAATGGGGAAAAAAATGGGGAAAATAGGTGGAAAAATGGGGAAATTGGTGAAAAACCCCCAAAAATTGGTGGAGAAATGGGGAAAAAATGGGGAAAAAAGGTGGAAAAATGGGGAAAAAAGGAAGAAAATGAGGGAGAAATGGAGAAAAATGGGGAAATTGGTGGGAAAATGGGGGAAAAATGGGGAAAATAGGTGAAAAAATGGGGAAAAAATGAAGAAAATGAGGGAGAAATGGAGAAAAAATGGGGAGAAATTGGTGGAAAGGAGGAAAAAATGGGGAAAATAGAGAAAAATGGGGAAAGGTGGTGGAAAAATGGGGAAAAAATGGGGAAAATTGGTGGAAAAATAGAGAAAATCGGTGAAAAAATGGAGAAAATTGGTGGAAAAATGGGGAAAAAAGGTGGAAAAATGAAGAAAATTGGTGAAAAAACAGAGAAAATAGGTGAAAAAATGGGGAAAATTGATGAAAAAATGGGGAAAAAATGGGGAAATTGGTGAAAAACCCCCAAAAATTGGTGGAGAAATGGGGAAAAAATGAAGAAAATGAGGGAGAAATAGAGAAAAAATGGGGAGAAATTGGTGGAAATGAGGGAAAAATGGGGAGAAATAGAGAAAAATGGGGAAAATAGGTGGAAAAAATGGAGAAAATAGGTGGAAAAATGGGGAAAATAGGTGGAAAAATGGGGAAAATTGGTGGAAAAATGGGGAAAATTGGTGGAAAAATGGGGGAAAATGGTGGGAAAATAGGTAGAAAAATGGGGAAATTAGGTGGAAAAATGATGAAAAAAGGGAAAAAATGGGAAAAGTTGGTGGAAAAATGGGGAAAATTGGTGGAAAAATGGGGAAAAGAAGGGGGAAATGGGGAGAAAAATGGGGAAATGGGGAAGAAATTAAGGGAAAATTGGAAAAATTGGGGAAAACAGGGAAAAAATGGCAAAATGCGGTGAAAAAATGAAGAAAATCAGTGAAGAAATGAGAGGTTTGGGTGGAAAATGGGTGGAAATGGGGAAAAAATTAAGGAAGAAAGGGGTGAGAAAATAGGGAAAAGTGGGAAATGAGAAGAAAAGGGAAAAATGGGTGGAAAAATGGTGAAAATAGGTGGAGAAATGGGAAAAATGGGTGAAAAAATGAAGAAAATTGGTGGAAAAAAAGTGGGTTTGGGGGGAAAATGGGGAAGAAATGAAGAAAAAAGGGTGAAAAAAATAGGGAAAAATGGGAAATGGGGAAAAAATGGGAGAATGGGGAGAAATGGGGAAAAATGGGAAAATAAGTTAAAAATCAGTGAAAATTCAGGGAAAAATCAGTGGAAAAGTGGTGAAGAAATGGTGGGAAAAATGGCAAAAATAGGTGGAGAAATGAAGAAAAAAGTGGGAAAATTGGTGGAAAAATGGTGAAAAAAAATGGAGAATATTGGGGGAAAAATAGGAAAGAAATCAAGAAAAAAAGAGGTGGAAAAAACAGGGAAAAATGGATTTTTTACTCCAAATTTTCCCAGGATTTCTCTAGAATTTTTTTGGGACAAATCCCACTAAAAATTCCCATTTTTTTTTCCCCAGAATCCCCTGCAGGTTCTGCTCAATGCCAGCAGCAATTCCAAACCCTGGAATTTTGGGGATTCAGGAGAGAAATTTTGAGGATTTTTTTGAGGATTTTTTTGGGTTTTTTAGGGATTCAGGAGAGAATTGTTTTAGATTTTTTTAGGAATTCCTAAGGAAATTTTTGGGCATTTTTTTCAGGGATTTAGGAAGAAATTTTGAGAATTTTTTGAGGTTTCAGAAAAGAATTTTTTTAGCTTTTTTTAGGAATTCCTAAGGAAATTTTTGGGCATTTTTTTCAGGGATTTAGGAATAAATTTTTGGGGTTTTTTTGAGGTTTCAGAAGAGAATTTTTGAGAGTCAAGAGAAGCATTTTGGGATTTATTTTAAGACACGAAAAGTGAATTTTTAGGGTTTTTTTTCCCAATTTTAAGGCAAATATTCAGAATTTTCATCGATTTTCTTGGGGTTTTTTACTCCAAATTTTCCCAGCATTTTTCCAGGATTTTTTTGGGACAAATCCCACTAAAAATTCCCATTTTTTTCCCAGAATCCCCTGCAGGTTCTGCTCAATGCCAGCAGCAATTCCAAACCCTGGAATTTTGGGGATTCAGGAGAGAAATTTTTGATAATTTTTTTTTTAGGGTTTAGGAGGAAATAACTTAAATTTTTTTTTTAGGATTCAGAAGAATTTCTTAAAATACAAAATGAGAATTTTTAGGCTTTTTTTGACAATTTTTAAGGCAAATATTCAGAATTTTCGTCGATTTTCTTGGGGTTTTTTTGCTCCAAATTTTCCCAGCATTTCTCTAGAATTTCTCCAGGATTTTTTTGGGACAAATCCCACTAAAAATTCCCATTTTTTTTCCCCAGAATCCCCTGCAGGTTCTGCTCAATGCCAGCAGCAATTCCAAACCCTGGAATTTTGGGGATTCAGGAGAGAAATTTTGATAATTTTTTTGGGTTTTTTAGGGATTCAGAAGAGAATTTTTGATAATTTTTTTTTTAGGGTTTAGGAGAAAATAACTCGAATTTTTTTTTTAGGATTCAGAAGAATTTCTTAAGATACAAAATGAGAATTTTTAGGCTTTTTTGGACAATTTTAAAGGCAAATATTCAGAATTTTCATCGATTTTCTTGGGGTTTTTTACTCCAAATTTTCCCACAATTTCTCCAATATTTTTTCCTCCCCAATCCCAGTAAAAATTCCCATTTTTTTCCCAGAATCCCCTGCAGGTTCTGCTCAATGCCAGCAGCAATTCCAAACCCTGGAATTTTGGGGATTCAGGAGAGAATTTTTTGGGATCCAGAAGAGAAATATTTAGGATTCAGGAAGGAATTTCTGAGCTCCAGAAAGGATTTTTTGGGATTTGTTAAATTTTAGGATCCAGAAGGATATTTTAGGATAAAAATCAAGAATTTTTAGGGTTTTTTTTCCCAATTTTAATGCAAATATTCAGAATTTTGGTCGATTTTCTTGGGGTTTTTTACTCCAATTTTTCCCAGGATTTTTCCAGGATTTTTTTGGGACAAATCCCACTAAAAATTCCCATTTTTTTCCCCAGAATCCCCTGCAGGTTCTGGTCAATGCCAGCAGCAATTCCAAACCCTGGAATTTTGGGGATTCAGGAGAGAAATTTTGAGGATTTTTTTGAGGATTTTTTTGGGTTTTTTAGGGATTCAGGAGAGAATTTTTTTAGTTTTTTTTAGGAGTTCCTAAGGGAATTTTTGGGTATTTTTTTCAAGGATTTAGGAATAATTTTGGGATTCAGGAGAGAATTTTTTAGGTTTTTTTTAGGAATTCATGAGGAAATTTTTGGGGATTTTTTTCAGGGATTTAAGAATAAATTTTTGAGGCTTTTTTGAGGTTTCAGAAGAGAGTTTTTGAGAGTCAAGAGGAGCATTTTGGGATTTATTTTTTAGCCATTCAAGAGGAAAATCTTTAGGATTCAGAGGGAAATTTTTGGAATCCAGAAGGGATTTTTTGGGATTTGGGATTTTTTAGGATTCAGAAGAGTTTTTAAGATACGAAAAGTGAATTTTTAGGGTTTTTTTCCCCAATTTTAAGGCAAATATTCAGAATTTTGGTCGATTTTCTTGGGGTTTTTTACTCCAAATTTTCCCAGCATTTCTCTAGAATTTTTCCAGGATTTTTTCCTCCCAAATCCCACTAAAAATTCCCATTTTTTTTTCCCAGAATCCCCTGCAGGTTCTGCTCAATGCCAGCAGCAATTCCAAACCCTGGAATTTTGGGGATTCAGGAGAGAAATTTTGAGGATATTTTTGGGTTTTTTAGGGATTCAGGAGAGAATTTTTGATAATTTTTTTTTAGGGTTTAGGAGGAAATAACTTGAATTTTTTTTTTAGGATTCAGAAGAATTTCTTAAGCTACAAAATGAGAATTTTTAGGCTTTTTTGGACAATTTTAAAGGCAAATATTCAGAATTTTCATCGATTTTCTTGGGGTTTTTTGCTCCAAATTTTCCCACGATTTCTCCAATATTTTTTCCTCCCAAATCCCACTAAAAATTCCCATTTTTTTCCCCAGAATCCCCTGCAGGTTCTGGTCAATGCCATCATCAACTCAGGCCCCAGGGAGGACTCGACTCGCATCGGCAGAGCTGGAACCGTCCGGAGGCAGGCTGTGGATGTGTCGCCTCTCAGGAGAGTCAACCAGGTGAAAAACACTAATATTCACAATTTTTCCAGGATTTCTTTCTGTTGTTCTGTTTTCCTGATTTTTCCCCATTTTTCCTGGTTTTTTTCTGATTTTTTTCTGATTTTTTTCTGATTTTTTTCTGATTTTTTTTTGTCTTTTTTTTTCCTGTTTTTTTCCTGAATTTTTTTCTGATTTTTTTCCTGATTTTTGCTGATTTTTCTCCTAATTTTTCCTGATTTTTCTCCATTTTTTTCTGATTTTTTTCTGATTTTTTTCTGATTTTTTTCTGATTTTTTTCTGATTTGTTTCTGATTTGTTTCTGATTTGTTTCTGATTTTTTCCTGATTTTTTCCTGATATTTTCCTGATATTTTTCCTGGTTTTTTTCTGATTTTTTTCTGGTTTTTTTCTGGTTTTTTTCTATTTTTTTCCTGGTTTTTTCCTGATTTTTTTCTGTTTTTTCCTGTTTTTTTCCTGATTTTTTTACCATTTTTTTACCATTTTTTTACCATTTTTTTACCTTTTTTTTACCTTTTTTTTTTACCTTTTCTTTACTCTTTTTTCCTGATTTTTTACCCTTTTTTCTGATTTTTTCCATTTTTCTCTGATTTTTTTCCTGAATTTTTCTGATTTTTTCCTGATTTTTCCCCCATTTTTTCATATTTCTTCCCCATTATTTTTCCCCATTATTTTTCCCCATTATTTTTCCCCATTATTTTTCCCCATTATTTTTCCCCATTATTTTTCCCCATTTTTTCTCCATATTTTCCCCATTTTTTCCACCATTTCCTCCCTACTTTTCCCAACTTTTCCCTCATTTTTTGTCCATTTTTCCGCCTTTTTTCCCCATAGTTTCCACTATTTTTCCCCATTTTTTCCTCATTTTTTCCCCATTTTTTCACCTTTTTTTGCCATTTCTCCCCATTTTTTTCCCATTTTTTTCCCTCTTTTTTTTTCCTTTTTTGACCTATTTTTTGACCTATTTTTTCCCCATTTTTCCCCTTTTTTCCCCTTTTTTCCCCTTTTTTCCCCTTTTTTCCCCTTTTTTCCCCTTTTTTCCCCAGTTTTTCCCCAGTTTTTCCCCAGTTTTTCCCCAGTTTTTCCCCAAATTTTCCCCAAATTTTCCCCAAATTTTCCCCAAATTTTCCCCAAATTTTCCCCAAATTTTCCCCAAATTTTCCCCAAATTTTCCCCAAATTTTCCCCAAATTTTCCCCAAATTTTCCCCAAATTTTCCCCAAATTTTCCCCCAATTTTCCCCAAATTTTCCCAAATTTTCCCCAAATTTCCCCCAAATTTTCCCCAAATTTCCCCCAAATTTCCCCCAAATTTCCCCAAATTTTCCCATTTTTTCCCCAAATTTTCCCAAATTTTCCCCATTTTTTCCCTAAATTCCCAAAATTTTCCCCAAATTTTCCCCAAATTTCCCCCAAATTTCCCCCAAATTTCCCCCAAATTTTCCCCATTTCCCTCACTCTCACCCCATTTCTCTCCATCAATTTCCCATTTCTGCCACTCTGTGGATGTCTCACCTCTCAGGAGAGTCAACCAGGTGAAAAACATAAAATTTTTCAAGTTTTCTAGTCTTTTGGTGTTGTTAACATTTTCCTGAGTTTTCCCTGGTTTTTTTACCATTTTTTTACCATTTTTTTACCTTTTATTTAACCATTTTTTTACCATTTTTTTACCATTTTTTAAACCATTTTTTAAACCGTTTTTAAACCATTTTTTCTGAATTTTTTTTCCATTTTTTCTGATTTTTCCCCATTTTTCTGATTTTTTTCTGATCTTTTCCTGATTTTTCTCCAATTTTTTTGGTGATTTTTGTCCTATTTTTTCTGATTTTTTTCTGATTTTTCTTCTATTTTTTTCTGATTTTTCTTCTAGTTTTTCCCAGTTTTTTCCCAGTTTTTTCCCAGTTTTTTCCCAGTTTTTTCCCAGTTTTTTCCCAGTTTTTTCCCATTTTTTCCCCATTTTTTTCCTCATTTTTCCCACTTTTTTCCCAGTTTTTTCCCATTTTTTCCCCATTTTTTTCCTCATTTTTCCCCAGTTTTCCCCATTTTCCCCATTTTCCCCAATTTTCCCCATTTCCCTCACTCTCACCCCATTTCTCTCCATCAATTTCCCATTTCTGCCACTCAGTGGATGTCTCACCTCTCAGGAGAGTCAACCAGGTGAAAAACACTAATATTCACTATTTTCTAGGTTTTTTGTGTTGTACTATTTTCATGGGTTTTTTTCCATTTTTTTCTGGGTTTTTTTCCATTTTTTTCTGGTTTTATTTCCATTTTTTTCTGATTTTTTTCTGATTTTTTTCTGATTTTTTTAACCATTTTTTTACCATTTTTTAAACCATTTTTTCCATTTTTTCTGATTTTTTTTCCTGATTTTTCTCCAATTTTTTCGTGATTTTTGTCCTAATTTTTCCTGATTTTTCTCCATTTTTCCTGATTTTTTCCTGATTTTTTCCTGATTTTTTCCTGATTTTTTCCTGATTTTTTCCGGATTTTTTCCTGATTTTTTCCTGATTTTTTCCTGATTTTTTCCTGATTTTTTCCTGATTTTTCCCCTGATTTTTCCCCTGATTTTTCCCCTGATTTTTTTCCTGATTTTTTCCTGGTTTTTTTCTGATTTTTTTCTGATTTTTTTCACCTTTTTTTTACCTTTTTTTACCTTTTTTTCTGATTTTTCCATTTTTTTCTGATTTTTTTCCTGAATTTTTTCTGATTTTTTCCTGATTTTTCCCCCATTTTTTCATATTTCTTCCCCGTTTTCCCCATTATTTTTCCCCATTATTTTTCCCCATTTTTCCCCATATTTTCCCCATTTTTTCCACCATTTCCTCCCTACTTTTCCCAACTTTTCCCTCATTTTTTCTCCATTTTTCCCCTTTTTTCCCCATAGTTTCCACTATTTTTCCCCATTTTTCCCCATTTTTCCCCATTTTTTCCCATTTTTTCCCATTTTTTTCCCTCTTTTCCATTTTTGGCCATTTTTGGCTATTTTTTGGCCTATTTTTTGCCATTTTTTCACCTCTTTTCCTCATTTTTTCACCGTTTTTCACCATTTTTTTCGCCTTTTTTCCCCATTTTCTCCCCCAAATTTTTCCCAAACCCCCCAAAATCCCATTTTTCCCCCATTTTTCACCCAATTTCCCTCATTTCCAGGCCATCTGGCTGCTGTGCACAGGCGCTCAGGAAGCAGCTTTCAGGAACATCAAACCATCATCCCTTTATTTGCTTTTTTCCCTAATTTTCAGCAGTTTTTTCTCATTTTTCACTATTAGTTCCACATTTTTTTACCATTTTTAAACTATATTTTCACTGGTTTTTTCCTCATTTTTCTCCTTTTTTTCTCCTTTTTTTCTCCTTTTTTTCTCCTTTTTTTCTCCTTTTTTTCTCCTTTTTTTCTCCTTTTTTTCTCCTTTTTTTCTCCATATTTTCTCCTTTTTTTCTCTCCTTTTTTCACCATTTTTTCACCCTTTTTTCACCCTTTTTTCACCATTTTTCCTATTTTTTCACTTTTTTCTCCTCATTTTTCCTCATTTTTTCACCCATTTTTCCCCCCATTTTTCCCCATTTTTTCCTCATTTTTTCTCCATTGGTTCCCCATTTTATTCACCATTTTTCTCCATATTTTCTTTTTTTCTTCTTTTTTCCTCTTTTTTTCCTCTTTTTTCCTCTTTTTTCCTCTTTTTTTCCCCTTTTTTTCCCCTTTTTTTCCTCTTTTTTTCCTCTTTTTTTCCTCTTTTTTTCCTCTTTTTTCCTCTTTTTTTCCTCTTTTTTTCCTCTTTTTCTCCTTTTTTTCTCCATTTTTTCTCCATTTTTTCTTCTTTTTTTCCTCTTTTTTCCTCTTTTTTCCTCTTTTTTCCTCTTTTTTCCTCTTTTTTCCTCTTTTTTCCTCTTTTTTCCTCTTTTTTCCTCTTTTTTTCCTCTTTTTTCCTCTTTTTTCCTCTTTCTTCCTCTTTTTTCCTCTTTTTTTCCTCTTTTTTCCTCTTTTTTCCTCTTTTTCTCCTCTTTTTCTCCTCTCTTCCACTTTTTTCCACTTTTTTCCCTATTTTTTCAGTGTTTTTTCCCCATTTTTCCCCATTTTTCCCCCATTTTTCCCCCATTTTTCCCCTTTTTTCCCCATTTTTTCACCTATTTTCCTCATTTTTTCACCATTTTTCACCATTTTTTTTCCTTTTTTCCCCATTTTCTCCCCCAAATTTTTCCCAAACCCCCCAAAATCCCATTTTTCCCCCATTTTTCACCCCAATTTCCCTCATTTCCAGGCCATCTGGCTGCTGTGCACAGGCGCTCGAGAAGCAGCTTTCAGGAACATCAAACCAGCAGCATTTTAATCACTTTTTCCCCCATTTTTTCACCACTTTTTCCCAATTTTTTCACAATTTTTCCTCACATTTTACCCCCATTTTTCCACTGGTTTTTTTAATCATTTTTCCTCCATTGTTTTCCTATTTTCCCCTTTTTTTTTTACTATTTTTCCCCATTTTTTCTTCATTTTTCTCCATTTTTTTCCTCATTTTTTCTCCATTTTTTCCCCATTTTTTCTCCCATTTTTTTTTTGATTTTCTCGCCATTATTTCCCCCATTTTTTCATATTTCTTCCCCGTTTTCCCCATTATTTTCTCCCATTATTTTCTCCCATTTTTTCCCCATTTTTTCCCCATTTTTTCTCCATTTTTTCCCCATTTTTTCACCATTTTTCCCCATTTTTTCCCCATTTTTTCACCTATTTTCCCCATTTTTTCACCGTTTTTCACCATTTTTTCACCTTTTTTCCCCATTTTTTCTCCTTTCTACCCCCAAACTCCCCAAATTTCCCCAAAATCCCCATTTTTCACCCCAATTTCCCTCATTTCCAGGCCATCTGGCTGCTGTGCACAGGCGCTCGGGAAGCAGCTTTCAGGAACATCAAAACCATCATCACTTTAATCACTTTTTCCCCATTTTTTCCTCATTTTTTGGCCATTTTGCAATATTAGTTCTCCATTGAATTTCCATTTTTAAACTATTTTTCCCCATTTTTCCCAATTTTTCCCCCATTTTTACTCCATTTTCTCCCCACTTTTCTTCTTTTTTCCTTCTTTTTTTCTTCTTTTTTCCCTCTTTTTTCCTTCTTTTTTCCTTCTTTTTTCCTCTTTTTTCCTCTTTTTTTCCTCTTTTTTTCCTCTTTTTTCCTCTTTTTTCCTCTTTTTTTCCTCTTTTTTCTTCTTTTTCTCCTCTTTTCCTCCACTTTTCTCCACTTTTCTCCACTTTTCTCCACTTTTCTCCACTTTTCTCCACTTTTCTCCACTTTTCTCCACTTTTCTCCACTTTTCTCCACTTTTCTCCACTTTTCTCCACTTTTCTCCACTTTTCTCCACTTTTCTCCACTTTTCTCCACTTTTCTCCACTTTTCTCCAGTTTTTTCTCTTCTTTTTCAGTGTTTTTTCCCCATTTTCCCCATTTTTTCACCTATTTTCACCATTTTTCCCCCATTTTTCCCCCATTTTTCCCCCATTTTTCCCCATTTTTTCACCTATTTTCCTCATTTTTTCACCTATTTTCCTCATTTTTTCACCATTTTTCCCCATTTTTTCTCCTTTCTATCCCCCAAACTCCCCAAATTCTCCCAAAATCCCCATTTTTCCCCCATTTCTCACCCATTTTCCCTCATTTCCAGGCCATCTGGCTGCTGTGCACAGGCGCTCGGGAAGCAGCTTTCAGGAACATCAAAACCATCGCTGAGTGTTTGGCTGATGAGCTCATCAACGCTGCCAAGGTGAGCTGAACTCCCAAAAATTCCACCCAAAATTCCACCCAGAATTCCCAAAAATCCCTTTGCCCACTTTTCCCCATTTTTCCCCAATTTTTTCCCTTTTTTTCTGGTTTTTGTTCTGTTTTTTCCCCATTTTTTCCCATTTTTTTCCCCTTTTTTTCCCATTTTTTCCCATTTTTTTCTGCTTTTTTTCCCCATTTTTTCCCATTTTTTTCATCTTTTTTTCCCATTTTTTCAGCTTTTTTTTTCTGGTTTTTTTCCCAATTTTTCCCATCTTTTCACCAATTTCGCCCCAAATTTTCCCAATTTCCTCCCAAATTCTCCCCAAATTTCCCATTTTTTCTCAATGTTTCCCTTTAATTTCCCCATTTTTTCCCCGTTTTCCCCATTTTCCCCAATTTTTCCCAAATTTCTCCCCAAATGCTCCCAAATTTCCCCTTTTTTTCCCCATTTTTTCCCCTTTTTTTCCCCTTTTTTTCCCCAATTTTTCCCCAATTTTTCCCCAATTTTTCCCCAATTTTTCCCCAATTTTCCCCCAATTTTCCCCCATTTTTTCCCCAATTTTTTCCCCAATTTTTCCCCCATTTTTTTCCAATTTTTCCCCAATTTTTCCCCAATTTTTTTTCCAATTTTTCCCCAATTTTTCCCCAATTTTTCCCCAATTTTTCCCCAATTTTTCCCCAATTTTTCCCCAATTTTTCCCCAATTTTCCCCAATTTTCCCCAATTTTCCCCAATTTTTCCCCAATTTTTCCCCAATTTTCCCCAATTTTCCCCAATTTTCCCCCAATTTTCCCCAATTTTTTCATTTTCCCCAATTTCCCTTCAAATGTTCCCTAATTTTCCCAATTTTTCCCAATTTCCCCCCAAAATTCCCAAATTTCCCAACTTTTC
The DNA here is from genome assembly GCF_008360975.1 of Lichenostomus cassidix. Lineage (NCBI taxonomy): Eukaryota > Metazoa > Chordata > Aves > Passeriformes > Meliphagidae > Lichenostomus > Lichenostomus cassidix. The sequence goes on along the minus strand of NW_028147632.1, from coordinate 3,559,376 downwards.
AATTTTCCCCCCATTTTTCCCCATTTTTTTCTTAAATTTCTCACCAATTTCTCCCCAAATTAGCCCAATTTCCCCCAGATTTCCCATTTTTTCTCATTTTTCCCCATTTTTCCCATTTTCTCTCTTAATTTTCTCCAGGTTTTATTAATTTTCTCACCAATTCTCCCCAAGTTTTCTCAATTTTTCCAAAATTTCCCATTTTTTACCAATTTTCCCATTTTTTCCCTTTAATTTTCTCCTAATTTCCCCCAATTTTCTCTCATTTTTCCCCATTTTTATTCAATATCTCCTCAATTTCTCCCCAAATTTCCTGTTTTTCTCCCAAATTTCCCCCCAAATTCCCAAATTTCCCATTTTCCCCCTATGTTTCCCATTTTTCCACTTTAATTTCTTCCTAATTTTTTCCAATTTTCACTCATTTCTTTGCTTTTCTCCCCAATTTCTCCCAAAATTTTCCCAATTTTTCCCAAATTTCCCCCAAATTCCCAATTTTCCCAATTTTCCCCCAGTTTTTTCCCCAATTTTCAATAATTTCTCTCTAATTTCTCCCCATTTTTTCCTATTTCTCCCCAAAATTCCCAAATTTCCCGTTTTTCCCAAATTTCACATTTTTTCCCAAATTTCACATTTTTTCCCCAATTTCCCTTAAATTTTCCCTAATTTTCCCTTAATTTTCACCATTTTTTCTCATTTTCTCACCAATTTTCCTCCAAATTTCCCCAAAATTCCCAAATTTCCCATTTTTCCCCAAATTTTCCCTTTAATTTCCCCATTTTTCCCCATTTTCCCCCCAATTTCTCCCAAATTTCTCCCCCAAATTTTCCCAATTTTTCCCAAATTCCCCCAAAATTCCCAATTTTCCCATTAATTTTCCCCATTTCTCCCCAATTTTTCCCCATTTTTCCCCAAATTTCCCCCCAAATGTTTCCAAATTTCAATTTTTTCCCCAATTTTCCCAAATTTTCCCTTTTTCCCCAATTTTCTCTCCATTTTCCCCATTTTTTCACCAATTTCTATCCAAATTTTCCCAATTTCCTCCCAAATTCTCCCCAAATTTCCCCAAAATTCCCAAATTTCCCATTTTTTCTCAATTTTTCCCTTTAATTTCCCCATTTTTTCCCCATTTCTCCCCAATTTTTCCCCATTTTTTCCCAAATTTCCCCCCAAATATTCCCAAATTTTCCCAAAATTCCCAAATTTCCCCCAAAATTCCCATTTTTTCCCATTTTCCCTATTTTTTCCCATTTATTTCCCTTTTTTTTCCCAATTTTTGCTCAATTTCTCCCCAATTTTCCCCCAAAAATTCCCAAATTTCCCCAAAATTCCCATTTTTCCCCAAACTCCCCCAAAATTCCCAATTTTCCCATTAATTTTCCCCAATTTTTCCCCATTTTTTCCCATATTTTCCCCATTTTTTCTCATTTTCTATCCATTTTTTCACCAATTTCTCCCCAAATTTCCTGTTTTCTCCCAAATTTCTCCCCAAATTTCTCCCCCAGTTTTCCCCCAATTTTTCCCCCAATTTTTCCCCCCAATTTTCTCCCCCAAATTTCCCCAAATTTCCCCCAAATTTCCCCATTTTTCCCCAATTTTTCCCCATTTTTTCCCTGATATTTCCCCCAATTTTCCCAATTTTTTCCCAATTCTCCAAATTTCCCCAAATTTCCAAATTTCCGGTTTTTTTTTTTCCCATTTTTCCCATTTTTCCCAATTTTCCCCCATTTTCCCCAATTTCCCCTTTCCCCAATTCCCCAATTTCCCAATTTCCCCAATTTTTCCCCATTTTCCCCAATTTTCCCAATTTTCCCCAAACTCCCCAATCCCAATTTTCCCCAATTTTCCCCAATTTTCCCCAATTTTTTCCAATTTTCCCCAATTTCCCCAATTTTTTCCAATTTCCCAATTTCCCAATTTTCCCCAATTTTCCCCAATTTCCCCAATTTTCCTCATTTTCCCCAAATTCCCCAATCCATTTTCCCAATTTCCCATTTTTCCCTCAATTTCCCAATTCCCCAATTTCCCTTTTTCCCCAATTTTCCCCAATTTTTACCAAATTTTCCCAATTTTTTCCCAATTTCCCCCAATTTTCCCCAATTTCCCCCAATTTTCCCCCAATTTCCCCATTTTTCCCAATCTCCCCCAATTTTCCAATTTTCCCCAAATTTCCCAATTTTCCCCAATTTCCCAATTTTTCTCCATTTTTCCCAATTTTCCCCCATTTTCCCCAATTTCCCCCAATTTTCCCCAATTCCCCAATTTCCCAATTTCCCCAATTTTTCCCCAATTTCCCAATTTCCCCAAATTTCCCAATTTCCCCCAAACTCCCCAATCCCAATTTTCCTGATTTTCCCCCATTTTCCCCAAATTTTCCCCAATTTCCCCAAATTTCCCCAAATTTTTCCAATTTCCCAGTTTCCCCCTTTTTCCCCTATTTCCCCCAATGTCCCAAATTTTCCCAATTTCCCCAATTTTCCCCCAATTTCTCCCCAATTTTTCCCCCAAATTTCCCCAAAATTTCCAAATTTCCAGGTTTTTTTCCCATTTTCTCCCCATTTTCCCCCAATTTTCCCCCAATTTCTCCCCAATTTCTCCCCAATTTCTCCCAAATTTCCCCAAAATTTCCAAATTTCCAGTTTTTTTTCCCATTTTCTCCCCATTTTCCCCCAATTTTCCTCCAATTTTTCCCCAAATTTCCTTCCAATTTTTCCCCAATTTCCCCCCAAATTTCCCCAAAATTTCCAAATTTCCCCAATTTCCTTCCAATTTTCCCTCATTTTTCTCTCAATTTTCCCCATTTTTTCCCCATTTTTTTCTCATTTTCTCCCCAATTTCTCCCCAAATTTTCCTGTTTTCTCCCAAATTCTCCCCAAAATCCCCAAAAATTCCCAAATTTTCCCAAAATTTCCATTTTTTCCCCATTTCCAGGGCTCCTCCAACTCCTATGCCATCAAGAAGAAAGACGAGCTGGAGCGAGTGGCCAAATCCAACCGTTAAAAATTCCCCAAAAAATCCCCAAATTTCGGGAATTTTGGGCAAAATCCCAAATAAAATTCATGGAATTCTAATCCAGCCGGAGAGTCCTGTGAGTTATTCCCGAAAAATTGGGATTTTTGGGATAATTTTGGGGTTTTTTGGGGATTTTTTGGGGTTTTTTTGGGAATTTTTTGGGGAATTTTGGGGTTTTTTGGGAATTTTGGGGTTTTTTTGGGGAATTTTGGGAAAAATTTAGGGAATATTTGGGAATTTTGGGGTTTTTTTGAATTTTGGGTTTTGGAATTTTTTTTGGGTTTTTTGGGAGTTTTTTGGGTTTTTCTGGGGAATTTTGGGGAATTTTTTGGGAATATTTGGGAATTTGGAGACGATTTTGGGGATTTTTTGGGAAAAATTTAGGGAATGTTTGGGGAATTTTGGGGTTTTTTGGGGTTTTTTGGGAATTTTTTGGGGAATTTTGGGGTTTTTTGGGAATTTTTTGGGAATTTTTTGGGGTTTTGGGGTTTTTGAATATTTTGGGGAATTTTGGGTTTCTTGGGGAATTTTGGGGAATTTTTTGGGAATATTTGGGGATTTGGAGACGATTTTGGGGATTTTTTGGGAAAAATTTAGGGAATATTTGGGGAATTTTTGGGATTTTTTGGGAGTTTTTTGGGTTTTTTTGGGGAATTTTGGGTTTCTTGGGGAATTTTTTGGGAATATTTGGGAATTTGGAGACAATTTTGGGGATTTTTTGGGAAAAATTTAGGGAATGTTTGGGGAATTTTTGGGATTTTTTTGGGGTTTTTTTGGGAATTTTGGGGTTTTTTGGGAGTTTTTTGGGGTTTTTTGGGGAATATTTGGGGAATTTTGGGTTTTTTGTGGGAATTTTGGGGAATTTTTTGGGAATATTTGGGAATTTGGAGACGATTTTGGGGATTTTTTGGGAAAAATTTAGGGAATATTTGGGGAATTTTTGGGGAATTTTTGGGAGTTTTTTGGGAATTTTTTTGGGTTTTTTGGGGAATATTTTGGGGAATTTTGGGTTTCTTGGGGAATTTTGGGGAATTTTTTGGGAATATTTGGGAATTTGGAGACGATTTTGGGGATTTTTTGGGAAAAATTTAGGGAATGTTTGGGGAATTTTGGGGGAATTTTAAGGAATATTTTGGGAATATTTTGGGTTTTTGGGGAATTTTTTGGGTTTTTTGTGGGAATTTTGGGAAATTTTTGGGGAAATTTTGGGGTTTTTTTGAATTTTAAGGTATATTTTGGGGTTTTTTTTGGATTTTAAGGAATATTTTGGGGCATATTTTGGGAATTTTGGGGTTTTTTGGGGTATTTTTGGGAATTTTGGGAAATTTTGGGGTTTTTTTGGGAGTTTGGGGAAATTTTGGGGTTTTTAGGGTATTTTTTGGGAAATTTTAAGGACTATTTTGGGAATATTTTGGATTTTGGGGAAGATTTGGGTTTTTTTGGGGGAAATTTAGGGGAATTTTTGGGGAATATTTGGGAATTTTGGGATTTTTTGGGATTTAAGGAATTTTTTGGGGGGAATATTTGGGGTTTTTTTGGAATATTTTGGGGTTTTTTTGGATTTTGGGAAATATTTTGGGGTTTTTTGGGAAATTTTGGGAATAATTTGGGGTTTTTTGGGAATTTTTTTGGGGAATTTTGGGAATTTTTTGGGGTTTTTTTGGGGAATATTTGGGAATTCGAGAATATTTTGAGTTTTTTTGAATTTTGGGGATTTTTTTGGGGATTTTGGGAAATATTTTGGGATTTTTTTGGGGGATTTTAGAATATTTTGGGGTTTTTTGGGGAATATTTGGGTTTTTTGGGAGTTTTGAGGAATGTTTTGGGAATTTTGGGGTTTTTTGGGATTTAAAAATATTTTGGGGTTTTTTTTGGGATTTAAGAATATTTGGGAATTTGGGGAATTTTGGGGTTTTTTTCAATTTTAAGAACTATTTTGGGGAATATTTGGGATTTTGGGGTTTGTTGGGTTTTTTGGGGGATTTTTTTGGGTTTTTTTGGGAATTTTGGGAAATATTCGGGATTTTCTGGGATTTTGGGGAATTTTTTTTTTGTTTTTTGGGAAATTTTAAGGAATATTTTGGGAATATTTTGAGGAATATTTGGGTTTTTTGGGGAATTTTTAGCGGATTTTGGAAAATTTTAAGGAATATTTGGGGAATTTCAGGGAATTTTGGGTTATTTTAGGGAATTTGGGGGAATATTTGGGTTTTTTTGGGAATATTTTTGGGAATTTTGGGGTTTTTTGGGAATATTTTTGGGGTTTTTTTTTATTTTTAGGGAATATTTTGGGGGAATTTAAGAGGATTTTGGGGAATTTTGGGTTTTTTTTGGGATTTTAGGGAATTTTTGGGGTTTTTTTAGGAAATTTTAAGGAATATTTTGAGAATATTTTGGGAATATTTTGAATTTTAAGGAGTATTTGGGGTTTTTTGGGAAATTGAGGAATATTTTGGGAATTTTTTTTGGAATTTTGCATTTTTATGGGAATTTAACTTTTCTTCTTTTATTCTGCATTTTTTTCCATGAAATTTTTCAGGAATTCCATGAAATTTTTTTGGAAAATTTTTTATTTTTGTGGAAATTTTAACTTTTTGAAAAATTATTTTTGAGGATTTCTTAGGGAATTTTTGGGGAATTTTATGGAAATATTTCATTTTTATGGGAATTTTGTCCTTTTTTATAAATTTAATACTTAAAATTTAATATTTTTAAGGAGATTTTGTGGGAATTTTATGGAAATTTCACATTTTTAAAAAAATTTCTTTATTTTTCCAAGAAATTTCTCTACAATTCCATGAAAATTTTCAGAAATTCCATGAAATTTTTCAGGAATTCCATGAGAGTTTTTAAAATTTTTTATTTTTTTGGAAATTTTGACTTTTTGAAAATTATTTTGAGGATTTCTGAGGAAATTTTGGGAATTTTGTGGGAATTTTTAATTTTTTGGAATTTTATTTTTTTATAAATATAATATTTAAAATTTAATATTTTTAGGAGATTTTGTGGGAATTTTATGGGAATTTCACATTTTAAAAAAAATTTCTTTATTCTTCAAGAAATTTCTCTACAATTCCATGAAATTTTTCAGGAATTCCATTAAATTTTTTGGGAATTCCATGAGAATTTTTTTGGAAAATTTTTTATTTTTGTGGAAATTTTAACTTTTTAAAAAATTATTTTTGAGGATTTCTTAGGGAATTTTGTAGGAATTTTTGGGAATTTTGTGGGAATTTTTAATTTTTTGGGGAATTTAATTTTTTTAATAAATATAATATTTAAAATTTAATATTTTCAAAGAGATTTTGTGGGAATTTTATGGAAATTTCACATTTTTAAAAAAATTTCTTTATTTTCAAGAATTTCTCACAATTCCATGAAAATTTTCAGAAATTCCATGAAATTTTTCAGGAATTCCATGAGAATTTTTTTGGAAAATTTTTTATTTTTGTGGAAATTTTGACTTTTTAAAAATTATTTTTGAGGATTTCTGAGGGAATTTTGTAGGAATTTTTGGGAATTTTGTGGGAATTTTTCATTTTTATGGGAATTTTATTTTTTTTATAAATTTAATATTTAAAATTTAATATTTTTTAAGGAGATTTTGTGGGAATTTTATGGAAATTTCACATTTTAAAAATATTTCTTTATTTTTCCAAGAAATTTCTCTACAATTCCATGAAATTTTTCAGAAATTCCATGAAATTTTTCAGGAATTCCAATCCCAACCAAAACCCCAAATTCCCCCAAATTCCCCCAAAAAATTCCCAAAAAAAACTGACTCTGGAAACTTCTGGAATTCTGAACTTTTTATTCAGGAAAATCCAAAACAAACCAAAAAAAAAACAACAATCAGAGAATTCCCAAAATTCCCAAATCCTGAATTTTTTTTTCCCTTTTTTAAAATTTTTTTTTCTCACTGGAATTTTGGGAATTTTTAAATTCTATTTTTTAGGATTTTTTTTTGGGATATTGTGGGAGGAATTTGGGGATTTTTTTGGGAAAATTCTGTGGGAAAAATTGGGATTTCTGAGGGAATTCTGAGGGGAAAAATGGGAATTTTATGGAAAAAATGGGAATTTTATGGAAAAAATGGGAAAAAATGGGAATTTTATTGGAAAAATGGGAAATTCTGAGGGAAAAATGGAAATTTTATGGGAATTCTGTGGGAAAAATGGGAATTTTATGGAAAAAATGGGAATTTTTGTGGGAATTTTATTGGAAAAATGGGAAATTCTGAGGGAAAAATGGGAATTTTATTGGAAAAATGGGAATTTTTGTGGGAATTTTATGGAAAAATGGGAAATAATGAGGGAAAAATGGGAATTTAAATGGGAATTTTGAGGGAAAAATGGGAATTCTGTGGCAGAAAATTGGGAATTCTGAAGGATTTGTGGGAATTCTGTGGGATTTCTGGGAATTCAATGGGAAAAATGGGATTTTTGTGGAATAAAAATGGGAATTCTGTGGGATTTGTGGGAATTTTGTGGGAAAAATGGGAATTCTGAGGGGAATTTTATGGGAAAAATAGGATTTTTGTGGGAAAATGGGAATTCTGTGGGAAAAACGGGAATTTTTCTGGGAATTCTATGGGAAAAAATGGGAATTTTGTGGGAATTACTGTGGGAAAATGGGAATTTTGGGGCAAAAATGGGAATTCTGAGAGAAAAAAATGGGAATTTTTGTGGGAATTCTGTGCAAAAAAAAGGGAATTCTATGGGAAAAATGGGAATTCTGAAGGATTTATGGGAATTCTGTGGGATTTTGTGGGAATTCTGTGCAATAAAATTGGGAATTTTGAGGGGAAAAATGGGAATTTTATGGGAAAAAATGGAATTTTTGTGGGAATTCTGTGGGGAAAATGGGAATTCTGAGGGAATTTTGTGGGAAAAATGGGAATTCTGTGGGATTTTGTGGGAATTCTGGGGGAAAAATGGGAATTTTTCTGGGAATTCTATGGGAAAAAATGGGAATTCTGAGGGAATTTTATGGGGAAAATGGGATTTTTGTGGGAAAATGGGGAATTCTGAGGGATTTGTGGGAATTACTGAGGGAAAAATGGGAATTTTAGGGGAAAAAAGGGAATTCTAGGGGAAAAATGGGATTTTTGTGGGAATTCTATGCGAAAAAATGGGAATTTTGAGGGAAAAATGGGAACTTTATGGGATTTTGTGGGAATTCTGTAGGAAAAATGGGAATTCTGTGCAAAAAAATGGGAATTTTATGGGGAAAAAGGAATTACTGAGGGAAAATTGGGAATTTTATGGAAAAAAATGGGAATTACTGAGGAAAAAATGGGAATTCTGTGGGATTTTGTGGGAATTCTGAGGGGAAAGTGGGAATTTTTCTGGGAATTCTGTGGGAAAATTGGGATTTTTGGGGGATTTTGTGGGAATTTTATGGGAAAAATGGGAATTCTGTGGAAAAAATTGGGAATTTTGAGGGGAAAATGGGAATTCTATGGGGAAAAAATGGGAATTTTGTGCAAAAAAATGGGAATTTTGTGGGAAAAATAGGAATTTTATGGGGAAAAAGGGAATTTTGAGGGGATTTGTGGGAATTCTGTGCAAAAAATGGGGAATTCTGAAGGATTTATGGGAATTCTATGGGTTTTTGTGGGAATTCTGTGGGGAAAATGGGAATTTTTGAGGGAAAAATGGGAATTTTATGGGAAAAATGGGAATTTCTGAGGGATTTGTAGGAATTCTATAGGAAAAATGGGAATTTTATGGGAAAAATGGGAATTCTGTGGAAATAAATGGGAATTCTGTAAAAAAAATTGGAATTTTATGGGAAAAAATGGGAATTTTTGTGGGAATTCTGTGGGGAAAATGGGAATTTTATGGAAAAAAGGGAATTACTGAGAGAAAAATGGGAATTCTGTGGATAAAATGGGAATTTCATGAGGGAATTATGGGAATTTTCTGGGGAAAAATGAGAATTTTGTGGGCTGAATAGGAATTCTATGGCTTTTTGTGGGAATTCTGGGGGAAAAAAATGGGAATTTTTGAGGGAAAAATGGGAATTTTATGGAAAAAAGTGAATTTTGTGGTGGAAAATTGGGAATTCTGGGGGATTTTGTGGGAATTCCTGAGGGAAAATTGGGAATTTTATGGGAAAAATGGGAATTTCTGAGGGGAAAATTGGGAATTCTGTGGGGAAAAAAGGGAATTCTATTGGAAAAATGGGAATTCTGTGCAGAAAAAATGGGATTTCTGGGGGAAAAATGGGAATTTTATGGGGAAAAATGGGAATTTCTGAGGGAAAAATGGGAATTTTTGTGGGAATTCTGTGAAGAAAAAGGGAATTCAGTGGGGAAAAAGGGAATTTCTGAGGGAAAAATGGGAATTACTGAGGGAATTCTGGGGGAAAAATGGGAATTTTGGGGGAAAAATAGGAATTCTGAGGGAATTCTATGGGAAAAATGGGAATTTCTGAGGGAAAAATGTGGATTTTTGTGGAAAAAAGGAATTTTTAAAAAAGGGATTTTGGAAAAAGGGATTTGGGGAAAAATGGGATTTTTGGGAAAAAAGGGATTTGGGGGAAAATGGGATTTGTGGGTTTGTGAAAAAAGGGAATTTTGGGAAAATGGGATTTTTGGGAAATGGGATTTATGAGGGAATTCTGGGGGAAAAATGGGAATTTTATGGGAAAAAATAGGAATTCTGAGGGAATTCCTGAGGGGAAAATGGGAATTCTGTGCAAAAAAATGGGAATTTTGAGGGAAAAAAAGGGATTTCTGTGGGAAAAATGGGAATTCAGTGCAAAAACCTGGGAATTCTATGGGAAAAATGGGAATTTCTGAGGGAAAAATGTGGGTTTTTGTGGGATTTATGGGAATTCTGTGAGGATTTAGGGGAATTTTATGGGAAAAATGGGAATTTTATGGGAAAAATGGGAATTCAGTGCAAAAAAAAAGGGAATTCTACAGGAGAATAAACAGGAAATTCCAAAGGATAATTGGGAATTCCATTGGATCCACCAATTCCAGCCGATTTTTCCCAAAGAAAAAAAAAATTCCAGGGAAAAAATATCCCAAAATTTCCTTGGAATTCCAATAAATAAATATATAAATAAGTAAATAAATAAATAAATAAATAACTTTTTCCCGATTTTTTTTTTTTCCCTGGGAATTTTGGGATTTTTTTTTCCTGGAAAAATTCCAGGATTTTTCTGAGGAATTCCAGGATTTTTCCTGGAAAATTCCAGGATTTTTCCTGGAAAATTCCAGGATTTTTTCACAGTGAATCGTGAGAATTTTTCCTGCAAAATTCTGGGATTTTTTTTTTTCCCCAGGAATTCCAGGATTTTTCCCAGAAATTTTTCTGGGATTTGTGGGATTTTTCCCAGAATTTTTTGGGGGATTTTTCCCAGGATTTTTTCCAGGGATTTTTCTGAGAATTCCAGGATTTTTCCCCTGGTGAATTCCAGGATTTTTTTTCGGGATTCTTCCTGGGAATTTTTTCCAGAATTTTTTCCTGCAACTTCTGCGATTTTTCCCAGAATTTTTCCGGGATTTTTTTCCTGGGAATTCCTGGATTTTTTCCAGGATTTTTTCTGGGAATTTTTCCAGAACTTCTTCCTGCAACTTCCATGATTTTTCCCAGGATTTTTTCCTGGGAATTCCTGGATTTTTTTCTGGGGTTTTTCCTGTGAATTGTGGGGTTTTTTCCTCTGGGATTTCCAGGATTTTTCTTCGGTGAATTCCTGGATTTTTCCTCGGATTCTTTTTGGGATTTTTCCAGGTTTTTTTCCCTGGGATTTCTGGGATTGTTTCCAGGATTTTTCCAGGATTTTTTTGGGACTTTTTCCTTGGCAGTTTTGCAATTTTTCCAAGGATTTTTTTTGGGATTTTTCCCAGAATTTTCCTGGGATTTTTCTAGGATTTTTCCCTGGGAATTCTGGGTTTTTTTCTGGGGATTTTGGGATTTTTCTTGGGATTCTTCCTGGAATTTTTTCCTGCCACTTTGACGATTTTTCCGGGATTTTTTTTCCTGCTACTTCCTGAATTTTTCTGGGGATTTTTCTGGGGAATTTTTCTCAAATTTTTTCTTGCAACTTCCCTGAATTTTCCCTGATTTTTCTCCAAATTTTCCCCGAATTTCCCCCAAATTTCACTGAATTTTCCCCGAATTTTCCCCAAATTCTTCTCGAATTTTTTCCGTGATTTTTCCCAGGAATTCCAGATTTTTTCCCCCATTTTTCTCCAAATTCTCCCCAAATTTTCCCCGAATTTTCCCCGAATTTTGCTAAATTTTCCCCAAATTTTCCGCGATTTTTCCCAAGAATTCTAGAACTTTTTCCCAGATTTTCCCCGAACTTTCCCCGAATTTTCTCCAATTTTTCCCCGAATTTTCCCCAAATTTTCCGCGATTTTTTTCCCAAGAATTCTTGAATTTTTCCCAGATTTTTCCCCGAATTTTCCCCAATTTTTCCCCAATTTTTCCCCGAATTTTCCCCAATTTTTCCCCAAATTTCCCCCGAATTTTCCCCGATGTTTCCCCGATTTTTCCCCGAATTTTCCCTTTTTTCCCCGATTTTTCCCCAAATTTTCCCCAAATTTTCCCCAATTTTTCCCCAATTTTCCCCAATTTTTCCCCAATTTTTCCCCAATTTTTCCCCAAATTTTCCCCAATTTTCCCATATTTTCCCCATATTTTTCCCAGATTTTCCCCAAATTTTCCCCAATTTTTCCCCAAATTTTCTCAAATTTTTCCCCAATTTTTCCCCAATTTTTCCCCAAATTTTCCCCAAATTTTCCCCAATTTTTCCCCAATTTTTCCCCAAATTTTCCCCGATTTTTCCCCAATTTTTCCCCAATTTTTCCCGAATTTTTTCCTAAAAATTCCCAAACTTTTCCCAATTTTTTCCCACATTTTCCCCAACTTTCCCCTCACTTGTAGAGCAGGTGCACCCTGCTGCCATGGCAGCTCCCCCTGCCCAGTTTCTCGGCTTGCTCCGACACCAAGCAGCGAACCAGCGGCAGGTTGGGCTGGAAGAACGGCGACGAGCATTCCCGGGGCTTTGGGGAGTTGGTTGGGGAATTTTGGGCGTTTTGGGAATGGATTTCCCGGGAATTCTCCTCGGGCTGGGATTGGCGCCGGCGGGAGCGAAGCTGCTGTCGGTCGTGGAGCTGCTGGCGGAGCTCGGAGACGCGCTCTTCCTTCTGGGGGAAAAATGGGGAAAAAAGTCAGAAAAATGGGGAAAAAATGGGGAAAAAAGTGAGAAAAAAGTGAGGAAAAAGTCAAGAAAAAATGGGAGAAAAAATTGAAAAAAAAGTGAAGAAAAAATTATGAAATGTGGGGAAAATGTCAAAAAAAATGGGGAAAAAATGAGGGGAAATGGGGGAAAAATGGGAAAAAATGGGGAAAAAATGGGGAAAAGTGAGGAAAAATTGGGGGGAAAATGGGGAAATTATGGATGAAAATTGGGGAAAAATTGGGAAAAATGGGGGAATTATGGGGAAAAATATGGGGAAAAATGGGAAAAAATGAGGAAAAATGGGGAAAAAATGGGGGAAAAATGGGAAAAAAGTGAGGAAAAGATAGGAAAAATGGGAAAAAAAGTCAGGAGAAGATGGCAAATTATAGGGAAAAAATGGGGGAATTATGGGGAAATTATGGGGGAAAAATGGGGAGAAAATGGGGGAAAAAATGGGGAAAAAAGTCAGGAAAAAATGGGGAAAAAGTGAGGAAAAAGTCAAGAAAAAATGGGGAAAAAGTGGGGAAAAAGTGAGGAAAAAATGGGGGAAAAAAGTGAGGAAAAAGTCAAGGAAAAATGGGGGAAAAGTGAGGAAAAAGTCAAGAAAAAATGGGGGAAAAGTGAGGAAAAATTGGGGAAAAATGGGAAAAATTAGGGAAAAAATGGGGAAAAGTGGGGAAAAATTGGGGAAAAAATGGGGATTGTGGGAAAAAATGGGGAGAAAATGGAGAAAAATTGGGGGAAAATGGGAAATTATGGGAAAAAATGGGAAAAATTGGGGAAAAATTGGGGGAAAATGGGGAAAAATGGAGGAAAATTGAGGAAAAAATGGGGAAAAAAGTCAGGAAAAAATGGGGAAAAAGTGAGGAAAAAATGGGGGAAAAGTGAGGAAAAAGTGAGGAAAAAGTCAAGAAAAAATGGGGAAAAAGTGAGGAAAAAGTGAGGAAAAAATGGGGGAAAAGTGAGGAAAAAGTGAGGAAAAAATGGGGAAAAGTGAGGAAAAAGTCAAGAAAAAATGGGGGGAAAGTGAGGAAAAAGTCAAAAAAAATGGGGAAAAGTGGGGAAAAAGTGGGAAATTATAGGGAAAAAGTGAGAAAAAGTGGGGGAAAAAAATATGGGGGAAAAATGGGAAAATAGGGAAAAAGAAAGGAATTATGGAAAAAATGGGAAATTATGGGGAAAATATGGGGGGATTGTGGGGAAAAAAATGGGGAGAAAATGGGGAAAAATTCGGAAATTATGAGGGAAAATGGGGAAATAATGGGAATAAATGGGTGAAATAATTGGAAAAAATGGGGGGAAAAATGGGGAAAAATTGGGGAGAAATTGGGGAGAAAATGGGGAAAAAATGGGGAAATATTGGGGAAAAATATGGGGAAAAATGGGGGAAAATGGGGAAAATATGGATTAAAAAAGGGGAAAAATGGAGAAATGGGGAAAAATTGGAGGAAAAATGGGGAAAAGTGAGGAAAAAGTGGGAAAAAAGTTGGGGAAAAATGGGGGAAAATTTGGGGAATTATGGGGAAAAAATGGGAAAGTGGGGAAAAAATTGAAATTGGAAAAATGGGAAAAAATGGGGAAAATGGAGAAAAGGGTGAGAAATGGGAAAAATTGGGGGAAGAATGGGGGAAAATTGGGGAATGGGGAAATATGGGGAAAATATGAAAAACAGGAAAAAATGGGAAAAATGGGGGAAAATGAGGAAAAATGGGGGAAAAAAGGGAAAAAAACGGGGGAGAAAAGGGAAAAAATGGGAAAAAATGGGGACAAAATGGGGAAAAAATGGGCAGAAATGGGGAAAAATGGGGAAAATGGGGAAAAAGGGGGAGAAATGGGGGAAAATGGAGTAAAAAAGGGAAAAGGAAAGGGAAAAGGTCCAGGGTGAGGTGGCAGTGAGCGGAGAGCAGGAGCTGGGGGGAGAAATGGGGAGAAATGGGGAGAAAAAATGAAAAAATGGGGAAAAATGGGAGAAAATGGGGAAAATTGGGGAAAAAATGGTGGAAAATGGGGAAAAAATTTAAAAATGGGGGAAAAAATGGGGAAAAATGGGGAAAATGTGGAATTATGGGGAAAAATGGGGGGAAATGGGGAAATTTGGGGAAAATGGTGGGAAAAATGGGGAATTATGGGGAAAAAATGGGGAAAAACGGCAAAAAAATGGGGGAAAATGGGAAAATTATTGGGAAAAAATATGGAGGAAAAATGGGGAAAAAAGGAAAAAATGGGAAAAATTGGGGGAAAATTGGGGAACAAATGGGGAAATGGGAAAATTTGGGGAAAATGGTGGGAAAAATGGGGAAATATGGGGAAAAAAGCGGGAATTATGGGGAAAAATGGCAAAAAAATGGGCAAAAAAATGGGGGGAAATGGGAAAATTATAGGGAAAAATTGGGGAGAAAATGGGGAAAAAATCGGAAAAATTGGGGAAGAATGGGGAAAAATGGGGAAATATGGGGAAAATATGGGAAAAATGGGGAAAATGAGGGGTGGGAGAAAATGGTGGAATTGGGGAAAAATGGGAAAAATGGGAATTATGGGGGAAAAATGGGGAAAATGTGGAAAATTGGGGGGAAAATGGGAGTATGGGGGAAAAAATGGGGAAAAATGGGAAAAATGGGAAAAAAATGGGAAAATGGGGAAATGTGGGGAAAAATGGGGAAAAATGGGAAAAATTGGGGGAAAATGGTGAAAAATTGGGAAAATTGGTGAAAAATTAGGAAAATGGGGGAGATGGGGAAAAATGGGAAAAAGTGAGGAAAAATTGGGGGGAAAATGGGGAAATTATGGGGGAGAAAATGGGAAAAAATGGGGAGAAAATGAGGAAAACATGGGAAAAATGGGAAAGTCAGGAAAAGATGGGAAAAATGGGGGAAAAAAGTGAGGAAAAGATAGGAAAGATGGGAAAAAAAGTCAGGAGAAAATGGCAAATTATAGGGAAAAAATGGGGGAAAATAGGGGAATTTATGGGGAAATTATGGGGAGAAAATGGGGGAAAAAATGGGGAAAAAAGTCAGGAAAAAATGGGAAAAAAGTGAGGAAAAAGTGGGAAATTATGGGGGAAAAATGGGGAAAAATTGGGGAAAATGTGGGAAATTATAGGGAAAAAGTTGGTGGAATGATGGGGAAAATATGGGAAAAAATGGGGCAAAAAGTGAAAAAAATGGGAGAAAAAGGGAAATTATAGGGAAAAAAATTGGAAAAAATACGGAAAATGTTGAAAAAATGGGGAAATTAGGGGAAAAAATGGGGAAATCCTGGATTTAAAATGGGAGAAAAGTGAGGAAAAAGTGGGAAATTATAGGGAAAAAGTGGGAATTTATAAGGAAAAAATTGGGGGATTGTGGGGGAAATATGGGGAAAAAATGGGGAAATTTGGGAATAAATGGGTGGAAAATGGGGAAAAAATGGGAAAAGGAAAAAACCAATCAGAAAAAAGGGAAAAATTCCGGAAAAAATGGAAAAATTAAAAAAAAAAAAGGGAAAAAATTTGGGAAAAAAAGGGAAAAATTCCATAAAAATCCCAACTGCCAACCTCGGCGATGATTTTCTCCAATTCCCTGTTTTCCTTCTCCAACAGTCGCGACTTTTCCTCCTCGTTGTTGTTGGTGGAACTTCCCGTTTTCATCGTGTCCTGCTGCTCCGACTGCCACTCCCCGCGGGTGATCAGCCTCCTCATCTGGAATTCCAGAAAAATTCCAGGATTTTCCAGGATTTTCCAGGATTTTCCCGCTTTTTTCCGATTTTTTTTAGGATTTTTTTACAATTTTTTGTGAATTTTTAATGATTTTTTCACAATTTTTTGCGGATTTTAATGATTTTTTTAAACGATTTTTTACAATTTTTTAACACTTTAACCACTTTTTAATAATTTTTTTCCCCAAGTTTTTTTTACAAGTTTTCCCCCAATTTTTTTACTATTTTTAAATGAATTTTTCTTGATTTTTTAAACCTTTTTCCCAATTTTTCACTATTTTTTAACCATTTTTTCCCGATTTTAAAAGATTTTTTTATGACTTTTTTCCTTTTTCCCTGTTTTTCTCACAATTTTCCCCAATTTTTTTCCCAATTTTTGCTATTTTTTTCCCAATTTCTTAAAATTTTTTATGATTTTTTCCTGATTTTTTGTGATTTTCCTCCCAATTTTTATGATTTTTTAAATGATTTTTTTACTATTTCCCCCCCGATTTTTCTCGATTTTTTCCTGATTTTTTGTGGATTTTAAACAATTTTTTCCCAATTTTTCCTGATTTTTAAAAATTTTTTTCCTGATTTTTTTTGATTTTTCCCAATTTTTTCCCATTTTTTAAGGTTTTTTTAGAACTCCCACCACTCCCCTCGTGTGATCAGCCTCCTCATCTGGAATTCCAAAAAAATTCCAGGATTTTCCAGCTTTTTCCCACTTTTTTCTGATTTTTTTTCGGATTTTTTTAGGATTTTTTGCGATTTTTTTACGATTTTTAAATGATTTTTTAATGATTTTTAAAGATTTTTTAAAACTATTTTTTCCCAATTTTTAACGATTTTTCCCCCAATTTTTTCCCAATTTTTTCCCAATTTTTTACTATTTTTTAGGACTTTTTCCCGATTTTTCCTGATTTTTTTCCCAGTTTTTTACGATTTTTCCCAATTTTTTATGAATATTTTTAATTCCCGCCACTCCCCACGGGTGATCAGCCTCCTCATCTAAAATTCCAGAAAATTCCAGAAAATTCCAGAAAATTCCAGGATTTTCCCACTTTTTTCCGATTTTTTTTTAGGATTTTTCGTGGATTTTTTGCAGATTTTAAATGATTTTTTTACGATTTTTTGCAATTTTAAAACGATTTTTTATCCATTTTTTCCCCAAGATTTTTACAATTTTTCCCCAATTTTTTACCATTTTTTATGACTTTTTCCCGATTTTTCCTGATTTTTTAACCGTTTTTCCCAATTTTTTATGATTTTTTGACGATTTTTCACAATTTTTTACTCTTTTTTCTTGATTTTTTTACAATTTTTCCCCCAATATTTTTACAGTTTTTTACCAAACTTTTTTCTATTTTTTATGACTTTTTCCCAATTTTTTCCCAATTTTTGACAATTTTGTGACGATTTTTTGACGTTTTTTGATGCTTTTTTTCTGATTTTTCACAATTTTTTCCCCAATATTTTTACAATTTTTCCCCGATTTTTTACTCTTTTTTATGATTTTTTCCTGATTTTTCCCGATTTTTTAAACCATTTTTCCCCAATTTTTTATGATTTTTTTACAATTTTCTCCCTGATTTTTTACAATTTTTCCAGAAAAAATTCCCAAAAAAATTTCCAAAAATTCCTCAAATTAAGAAGCAAGAACTTCGAAATTCCCCAAAAAAACCCAAAAAATCTCTAAAAAATCACAAAAAAAATCCAAAAAATTCCCCAAAAAATCCTAAAAAAACCCCAAAAAATTCCCTAAAAAATCCAAAAAAATCCCAAAAAATCCCAAAAAATCCCAAAAATTCCCAAAAATCCCCAAATTCCCCAAAAAATCCTACCTTGGGCACGAAGAGCACCACGAGGGTGATGTAGGAGGAAGTTCGAAATTCCCCAAAAATAAAAAAAAATCCCCAAAAAATTAAAAAAAAATCCCCAAAAAATCCAAAAAAATCCCCAAAAAATCCCAAAAATTCTTCAAAATTCCCCAAAAGAAGATTAAGAAGGAAGAACTTAGAAATCCCAAAAAAATCCCGAAAAATGAAAAAAAAAATCCCCCAAAAAAACGAAAAAAGAAATTCAAAAAATCATAAAAAATCCCTAAAAATAAAAAAAAATGCCCCAAAAATCCCCAAAAAATTCCCTAAAAAATCCCCAAAAAACCCAAAAAATTCCCAAAAATTCCCAGAATCCCCAGAATTCCAAAAAATCTCACCTTGGGCACGAAGAGCACGACAAGGGTGATGTAGGAGGAAGTTCGAAATTCCCCAAAAATAAAAAAAAATCCCAAAATATCTCCAATAAAACCCGAAGAAATGCCAAAAAAATCCCTAAAAATTCCCAAAAATTCCCAGAATTCACCTTGGGAAAGAAGATTAAGAGGGAAGAACTTTGAAATTCTCCAAAAACCCCAAAAAAATCACAGAAAATCCCCAAAATTCACAAGAAAAATAAAAAAAAATCACCAAAAATCACCAAAAAAATCTAAAAAATGCCCCAAAAAATCCCAAAAACCCCCAAAAAAATCCCAAAAAATCCCCAAAAATTCCCAAATTTCCAAAAAAATCTCACCTTGGGCACGAAGACCACCACGAGGGTGATGTAGGAGGAGAACTTCAAAATTCCATTAATATGCCACAAAAAAATCCCAAAAAAACCCCAAAATTCCCCAAAAATCCCAAAAAAATCTCCCAAAAATTCCCCAAAAATCCCCAAAATTCCCCAAAATTTCCCCAAAATTCTCAGAAATTCACCTTGGGAATGAAAGTTAAAGAGAAAGAACTCGAAATTCCCCAAAAATACGAAAAAAATCTCAAAAAAACCCCAAAAAATTCCCAAAAAAATCCCAAAAAATTCCCAAAAATTCCCAAAAAATCCCAAAAAATTCCCAAAACCCCCAGAATTCCAAAAAATCTCACCTTGGGCACGAAGAGGACCACGAGGGTGATGTAGGAGGGAGTTTGAAATTTCCCAAAAAATCTCAAAAAATCCCTGAAAATCCCCAAAAAATAAAAAAAATCCCCCAAAAAATCCCAAAAATCCCCAAAAATTCCCCAAAATTCTCAGAATTCACCTTGGGAATGAAAGTTAAGAAGGAAGAACTTTGAAATTCCCCAAAAAATTGTAAAAAATCAGAAAAATACCATTAAAAATCCCCAAAAAATCCCCAAAAAAGCCAAAAAAAAATCCCAAAAAATTCCCAAAAAAACCCCAAAAAATTCCAAAAAATCCCCAAAAATTCCCAAAAATTCCCAGAATCCCCAGAATTCCAAAAAATCTCACCTTGGGCACAAAGAGCACGACGAGGGTGATGTAGGAGGAGAACTTCAAAATTCCATGAATATGCCGCAAAAAAATCCCAAAAAATCCCCAAAAAAATCCCAAAAAAATCCCAAAATTCTCCAAAAATCCCCAGAAAAGTCTCCAAAATTTCCCCAAAATTCCCAGAAATTCACCTTGGGAATGAAGGTTAAGAAGGAAGAACTTAAAAATTCTCCAAAACCCAAAAAAAATCTCAAAAAAATCACCAAAAATCAAAAAAAAATCCCCAAAAATCAGAAAAAAACGCCCAAAAAATCAAAAAAAAATCCCAAAAAATCCCCCCAAAACCCCAAAAAATCCCAAAAATTCCCAAAAATTCCCAGAATCCCCAGAATTCCAAAAACTCCTACCTTGGGCACGAAGAGCACAACAAGGGTGATGTAGGAGGAGAACTTCAAAATTCCCAAAAAAATCTCAAAAAATCCCTGAAAATCCCCAAAAAATAAAAAACAAAATCCAAAAAAAATTCCCAAAAATCCCCAAAAATTCCCCAAAATTCTCAGAATTCACCTTGGGAATGAAAGTTAAGAAGGAAGAACTTTGAAATTCCCAAAAAAATTGTAAAAAATCAGAAAAATACCATTAAAAATCCCTAAAAAATCCCCAAAAAACCCCAAAAAATCCCAAAAAATTCCCAAAAAATCCCCAAAAATTCCCAAAAAATTCCCAGAAAATTCCCAAAATTCCCAAACTCACCTTGGGCACGAAGAGCACGACGAGGGTGATGTAGGAGGAGAAGACAACAGCCAGCGAGGCAAAGGCAAAAGCAGCATCTTGTTGGCTGCTGAGGATCATCGTCACCGGGGCTGTGATCAGACACAGAACCTGCAATTTTGGGAAATTTGGGAAATTAGAAAAATTTTGGGAATTTTTGGGAATTTTTGGGGTTTTTTTGGGATTTTTTACGAATTTTTAACGATTTTTTTCCGATTTTTTTTGAATTTTTAATGAATTTTTTTGTATTTTTTACGATTTTTTTCTGATTTTTTTCCGATTTTTGGATTATTTTTAATGATTTCTTGGTGTGATTTTCAATGGGGTTTTTTGGGATTTTTTGGGGGGATTTTGGGGATTTTGGATTTTGGGGATTTTTTACAATTTTTTTTTTTATTTTTTACGATTTTTTTGAATTTTTTACGATTTTTTCTGATTTTTATTTTTAATTTTTTATTTTGATTTTATCTGATTTTTGGGGGATTTTTGATTTTTTTATTTTTTTTTTTTTTGATTATTAAAATTTTTCAGAATTTTCGATTTTTTCGATTTTTGATTTTTTCCAATTTTTGGGGCGTGAGGATCATGTCAGGGGCTGTGATCAGACACAGAACCTGCAATTTTGGGAAATTTGGATGAAATTTTGGGAATTTTGGGATTTTTGATTTTGGGATTTTTACGATTTTTGTTTTTCGATTTTTTGATTTTTATGAATTTTTTGTATTTTTTTGATTTTTTTCTGATTTTTTTCCGATTTTTGGATGATTTTTAATGATTTTTGGTGTGATTTTCAATGGGTTTTGGGATTTTTTGGGATTTTTGGGGATTTTTAAATTTTACAATTTTTGAATTTTACATTTTTTTACAATTTTTAAAATTTTTATGATTTTTTTTGATTTTTTAAAAATTTTTTACGATTTTTTAAAAGTTTTTAAAGATTTTTTAATCTGATTTTTCTTTTGATTTTTCATAATTTTATACGATTTTTTTACAATTTTTTTACAGTTGTTTTTACAATTATTAAATTTTTTTTTCAGAATTTTTCGGATTTTTTTCGGATTTTTTTCCTAGTTTCCTGCTGACTGCTGAGGATCATTGTCACCGGGGCTGTGATCAGACACAGAACCTGCAATTCGGGAAAATTTGGGAAATTAGGAAATTTTGGGAATTTTTGGGAATTTTTCTGATTTTTTGGGATTTTTTTGGGGATTTTTACGATTTTTTGAATTTTTTTGCAATTTTTACGATTTTTGGAATTTTATGATTTTTTTTGATTTTTTTATTTTTTTCGAATTTTTTTTTTTTAAGATTTTAATCTGATTTTGGGGATTTTTACAATTTTAAAATGTTTTTGCGATTTTTCAATTTTTTTTACAATTTTTTTTCAAATTTTTCAGATTTTTTTATTTTTTTCATATATTTATCTCATTTTCAGAACTGCTGAGGATCATCGTCACCGGGGCTGTGATCAGACACAGAACCTGGAATTCGGGAAAATTTGGGAAATTAGGGAATTGTGGGGAATTTTAGGGAATTTTTCTGATTTTTTCTGATTTTTTGGGGGATTTTTTACGATTTTTTTGAATTTTTTACGATTTTTTTACGATTTTTTAATGATATTTTTTGGAATTATTTATGATTTTTTTCTGATTTTTTTTATTTTTTACGAATTTTTTTTTAAAATTTTTAAAGATTTTTTAAAATCTGATTTTTTGGGGATTTTTTACACTTTTTTTTTACAATTATTAAAATCTTTTTTCAGATTTTTTTTGATTTTTTAAAATATTTTTCCTAATTTCTGGGGCTGCTGAGGATCATCGTCACCGGAGCTGTGATCAGACACAGAACCTGCGATTTTGGGAAATTTGGGAAATTAGAAAAATTTTGGAATTTTGGGATTTTTTGGGGATTTTTGGGATTTTTACGATTTTTACGATTTTTAACAATTTTTTTTGAATTTTTAATTATTTTTTTTGTATTTTTTATGATTTTTTTCTGGGTTTTTTTCGATTTTTTGGGGTGATTTTTAATTAATTTTTGGTGTGATTTTCAATGGGGTTTTTGGGATTTTTTGGGATTTTTGGGGAATTTTTGGGAATTTTTACAATTTTTTGCGATTTTTTCTGATTTTTTTTCGATTTTTTCAATTTTTGGTGATTTTTTAATGATTTTTTTACTGATTTTTAAAGATTTTAAAGATTTTTTCTGATTTTTTAGGATTTTTACAATTTTTGTTTTTACAATTTTAATAATTTTTTTTATTAAAATTTTTTCAGATTTTTTGGATTTTTCGGATTTTTCTAATTTCCTGCTGACTGCTGGGTCATCATGGGTGTGTGGTGGGTTGTTGGGTTGGTTTTGTTTTTTGGGTTTTGGGAATTTTGGGGATTTTTTCCGAATTTTTTATGATTTTTTAACGATTTTTTTGCGATTTTTTGTGATTTTTTTCCAATTTTTAATGAATTTTTTACAAATTTTTTTGAATTTTTTACCATTTTTTGATTTTTTTATTTTTACGAATTTTTTTTAAATTTTTAAAGATTTTTTAATCTGATTTTGGGGATTTTTACACTTTTTTTTACAATTATTAAAATCTTTTTCAGATTTTTGATTTTTAAAATTTTTTCCTAATTTTTGGGGTGTGGGTTGTGGGGTGTGTGGTGGGTTTGGTTTGGTTGTTTTGGGTTTTGGGTTTTTGTTTTTGGGTTTTGGGAATTTTCGATTTTTTACATTTTTTTTTTTGGTTTTTGTTTTTTGTTTTGGGTGTTTTTTGTTTTTGTGTTTTTGGGGTTTTGGGTTTTTTTTTTTGGTTTTGTTGTTTTGTTTTTATTTTTGATTTTCAAAATTTTTTTCTGATTTTTTCCAATTTTTTAGTGATTTTAAACTTTTTTTTTTTACAAGTTTTTAAATTTTTTTTTCCATTTAAATTTACCATTTAACATTTTTAAAAAATTTTTTCAGGTTTTTTTTAATTTTTTCGGATTTTTTCCCTAATTTCCTGCTGACTGCTCAGGATCATCGTCACCGGAGCTGTGATCAGACACAGAACCTGCAATTTGGGGAAATTTGGGAAATTAGGGAATTGTGGGGAAATTTTGGGATTTTTTTGGGGTTTTTTGGGGATTTTTTTTTGATTTTTTGGGATTTTTTTTGAATTTTTAATGCATTTTTTTTAATTTTTTACGATTTTTTTCTGGTTTTTTTCGATTTTTTTGGGTAATTTTTAATTAATTTTTGGTGTGATTTTCAATGGGGTTTTTTGGGGTTTTTTGGGATTTTTTGGGGAATTTTTGGGAATTTTTACAATTTTTTTGCGATTTTTTCTGATTTTTTTTCGATTTTTTTTCAATTTTTGGTGATTTTTTAATGATTTTTTTTTTTTTTTATTTTAAAAGATTTTTTTAATCTGATTTTTTTGATTTTTCATAATTTTATACGATTTTTTTACAATTTTTTTACAATTGTTTTTACAATTATTAAAAATTTTTTTCAGAATTTTTTGGATTTTTTTTCGATTTTTTGGATTTTTTTTCCTAATTTTTGGGGCTGCTGAGGATCATCGTCACCGGGGCTGTGATCAGACACAGAACCTGCAATTTTGGGAAATTTGGGAAATTAGGGAAATGTGGGGAATTTTTGGGATTTTTTGGGGTTTTTTTATTTTGGGTTTTTGAATGAATTTTTGATTTTTGTCTGGTTTTTATTTTGGGTGATTTTAATGTTTTGGTGATTTTCAATGGGGTTTTGGGATTTTGGGATTTTGGAATTTTTCAATTTTTTTTGCGTTTTTTTTGATTTTTCGTTTTTCAATTTTTTGGTGTTTTAAGATTTTTTTTTTTTGAATTTTTAAAGATTTTAAAGATTTTTTAATCTGATTTTTTTGGGATTTTTTACAATTTTATACGATTTTTTTACAATTTTTTAATAATTATTTTACTATTATTAAAATTTTTTTCAGATTTTTTTGGATTTTTTCGGATTTTTTCCTAATTTCCTGCTGGCTGCTGAGGATCATCGTCACCGGGGCTGTGATCAGACACAGAACCTGCAATTTTGGGAAATTAGAAAAATTTTGGGAATTTTTGGGATTTTTTGGGATTTTTTACGATTTTTTTACGATTTTTTTACAAATTTTTTTGAATTTTTAATGAATTTTTTTGAATTTTTTACGATTTTTTTCTGGGTTTTTTTCGATTTTTTGGGGTGATTTTAAATGATTTTTTGGTGTGATTTTCAATGGGTTTTTGGGTTTTTTGGGTTTTTTGGGATTTTTTTGGGATTTTTAACGATTTTTTCGATTTTTAAAATTTTTTATGATTTTTTTCCACTTTTTCTGATTTTTTTTGTTTTTTCGATTTTTTGGTGATTTTTTCAAATTTTTTTCAGTTTCTTAATTTTTTTTTACCATATTTTTCAAAATTTTAAAATTTTTTTTCATGTTTTTTTTCAATTTTTTTTGGATTTTTTCCCTAATTTCCTGTTGGCTGCTGAGGATCATCGTCACCGGGGCTGTGATCAGACACAGAACCTGGGATTTTGGGAAATTTGGGAAATTAGAAAAATTTTGGGAATTTTTGGGATTTTTTGGGGTTTTTTTGGGATTTTTTACGATTTTTTTCCGATTTTTTTCCAATTTTTTTGGAATTTTTAATGAATTTTTTTGAATTTTTTACGATTTTTTTCTGATTTTTTTTCGATTTTCATGGATTTTTTTTTTATTTTTTTAAATATTTTTTGGGGTAAAAAACCCCAAAATTTTTAGATTTTTATATTTTTACCACCACGTTATAATGGCCATCCCCACAGCTCTGTGATCGTTGATTTTTCATCCCAATTTTCCCAAATTTTCCGCAATTTTCTCTCAATTTTTTTCCCAAATTATTCTTAATTTTTTGGTGATTATTTTAATCTTGATTTTTTCCCTTTATATTTGACTTTTTCATCCTAATTTTCCCAATTTTTATCCCAATTTTTCTCATTTTTTCCCCCATTTTTGGCCATTTTCACTCCCAATTTTTTTCCCCAAATTCCCCAAATTTTTTGTGAAAAATCCCAAATTTTAATTTCGATTTTTTTCCTTTACTTTTGACTTTTTCATCCTAATTTTCCCAATTTTTATCCCAATTTTTCTCATTTTTTCCACCATTTTTGGCCATTTTCACTCCCAATTTTTTTCCCCAAATTCCCCAAATTTTTTGTGAAAAATCCCAAATTTTAATTTCGACTTTTTTCCTTTACTTTTGACTTTTTCATCCTAATTTTCCCAATTTTTATCCCAATTTTTCTCATTTTTTTCCCCATTTTTGGCCATTTTCACTCCCAATTTTTTTCCCCAAATTCCCCAAAATTCCATTAATTTTTTTTTAGAAAAATCCCAAATTTTAATTTCGATTTTTTCCCTTTATTTTCGAATTTTCCACCCAATTTTTCTCATTTTTTCCCCCATTTTTGGCCATTTTCACTCCCAATTTTTTCCCAATTTTTTTCCATTTCACCCCAATTTTTTCTCCAAATTCCCCAAAATTCCATTAATTTTTTTTTTAGAAAAATCCCAAATTTTAATGATTTTTTCCTTTATTTCGAATTTTCTACCCAATTTTTCTCATTTTTATCCCAATTTTCCCAATTTTTCCCCAATTTTTCCCAATTTTTTCCCTTTCACCCCAATTTTTTTTCCCAAATCTCCCATTCTGGGATTTTTGGGGGTTTTGTGAATTTTTTTTCCTGGAGATTTTTCTTTTGGGAGGATTTTTCTGGAGATTTTTTTTTTTTTTGGGGAATTTTTTATGGGGATTTTTTAATTTTGTTTTTGAGGTATTTTATATTTTAGATTTTATGAAGAATTTCATCATTTTTGATTTTAATTTTAATTTTAATTTTGATCTTTTCCCTGTTTTTAAATTTTTATCCAATTTTTCCCATTTTTTCCCAATTTTTTTTTCCCAATTTTTTTAATTTCCATTAATTTTTTTGGGGAAAAATCCCAAATTTAAGATTTTTACCGCCACATTATAGATGGCCATCCCCACAGCTCTGTGATCGTTGATTTTTTCCATCGAAATAAACTTTTCAATTTTTAAATGATATTTTTACAATTTTTTTCTGTTTGTTTCTTACAATTTTCTGAGTTTTCACAATTTTTTAATTTTTAATGGATTTTTAATGATTTTTAACCATATTTTGGGAAATTTTTTAGATTTTTGACGATTTAAAAAAATTTTTTAGGATTTCTTTTTATTTTTCATGACTTTTTTCCGATTTTTTTAATTTTTAATGATTTTTCTGAAATTTTTACAGATTTTTTTTTTTTTGGTGATTTTTAAAATTTTTTTCAATTTTTGGTGATTTTTTCAATTTTTTCCCAAATCCCCCAAAATTCTGGGAATTTTTTTTGGAAAAATCAATTTTAATTTCGATTTTTTTCCTTTTATTTTTTTTAATTTTTATCCCAATTTTTGGCCATTTTCCACCCAATTTTTCCCATTTTTTCCCCCATTTTTGGCCATTTTCACTCCAAATTTTTTCCCCAAATTCCCAAAAAATTCCATGAATTTTTTTTTAGGAAAAACCCCAAATTTTTATATTTTTACCGCCACATTATAAATCGCCATCCCCACAGCTCTGTGATCGTTGATTTTTCATCCCAATTTTCCCAAATTTTCCCCAATTTTTACTCCCAATTTTTTCCCCAAATTCCCCAAAATTCCATTAATTTTTTGGGGGGAAAATTCCAAATTTTAATCTTGATTTTTCTCCATTTATATTTGACTTTTTCATCCGAATTTTCCCAATTTTTATCCCAATTTTTCTCATTTTTTCCCCCATTTTTGGCCATTTTCACTCCCAATTTTTTTCCCTTTCACCCCAATTTTTTTCCCCAAATTCCCCAAAATTCCATTATTTTTTTTTTTAGAAAAATCCCAAATTTTAATTTTGATTTTTTTTCCTTTATTTCCGAATTTTCTACCCAATTTTTCTCATTTTTATCCCAATTTTTCCCCAATTTTTTCCCAATTTTTTTCCCTTCCACCCCAAATTTTTTTTTCCCAAATTCCCCAAAATTCCCTGAATTTTTTGGGGAGAATTTTGTGGATTTTTTCTGGAGATTTTTCCCCATTTTGGGAGGATTTTT
This sequence comes from Lichenostomus cassidix, assembly GCF_008360975.1. NCBI lineage: Eukaryota > Metazoa > Chordata > Aves > Passeriformes > Meliphagidae > Lichenostomus > Lichenostomus cassidix. The sequence continues at coordinate 3,532,327 of NW_028147632.1, read as the reverse complement.
CTGGAGATTTATTTTTAATTTTGGGGATTTTTTGTGGAGATTTTTTGGGGAATTTTTTGGAATATTTTAGGATTTTGAGCTATTTTTGGGGGTTTTAAATATTTTTTCATATTTTCAGATTTCATGGAGAATTTTAATTTCAATTATTTTGATTTTTTCCCTTTTTTTTTTCATTTTCCACCCAATTTTTCTCATTTTTTCCCCCATTTTTGGCCATTTTCACTCCAAATTTTTTCCCCAAATTCCCAAAAAATTCCATGAATTTTTTTTTAGAAAAAACCCAAATTTTTATATTTTTACCGCCACGTTATAGATTGCCATCCCCACAGCTCTGTGATCGTTGATTTTTTCCGTCGAAACACTTTTCGTCTCGTAAGCCAAGAAAATCCCCAGGAGGAGCAGCAGACCTTTGAATCCGTAAAAAATCCCTGGAAAAATGGGAAAATTTGGGTTAGAAATGGGGAAAATGGGGAAAAAATGGGGAAAAATGGGGAAAAATGGGGGAAAAATGGAGAAAAAAGGGAATAAAATGGGGAAAATGGGGAAAATTGGGGAAAAATGGGGAGAAATGGGAAAAAAATGGGGGAAAAAATGGAGAAAAAATGGGGAAAAAATGGTGAAAAATTGGTTAAAAATTGGAAAAAATTCTTTTATTGAGAAATAAGAAAATAAAAAGAGGTGAAGAAATGGGAAAATTCCTGGAAAATTGGGGAAAAAAAACTGGGAAAATGGGGAAAAATGGGAATAAAATGGGGAAAAATGGGGAAAAATGGGGAAAAATGGGGGAAAATTCGTTAAAAAAAGGTCAAAAAATGGGAGAATTCCTGGAAAATTGGGGGAAAATGGGGAAAAAATGGGGAAAATGGGGAAAAATGGGGAAAAAATGGGGAAAAAATGGGGAAAAAATGGAGAAAAAATGGGAAAAAATGGGGAAATTTTGAGACATTCCATTGAAGATATAAAAAATTCCTGGGAAAATGGGAAAAATGGGAAAAATTTGGTTAAAAATGGGAGAATTCCTGGAAAAATGGGGAAAAAATGGTCAAAAAATGGGAGAATTCCATTGAAGTTGTAAAATAATTCCTGGGAAAATGGGAAAAATTGGTTAAAAAATGGTTTGGAATGAAGGAATTCCTGGAAAATTGGGAAAAATCTCTGGAAAATTGGGGAAAAAATGGGAAAAATTGGTTAAAAATGGTCTAAAATGGGAAAATTCCTGGAAAAATGGAAAAAAAATGGGGGAAAAATGAGAAAAAATGGGGGGAAAATGGGGAAAAATGGGAAAAAATTGGTTAAAAATGGAAAAAAATGGGAGAATTCCTGAAAAAAATGGGGAAAAATGGGGAAAATTCCTGAAATTTCTCCAAAATGTCCCCAAAATTTGACCCAAATTCCCCAAATTTGACCCCAAATCCCCCAAAATTTCCCAGAATCCCCTGAAAATTCCCAAATTCTTCCCAAAATCCCCAAAATTTTGTTCCAAGTGTGGCATTGGTGGAGCTAAAAGTCCCGAAATTTCCCCAAAATCTCTCAAATTTAACCCAAAAATTCCCAAAATCCCCCAAAATTGACCCGAAATCCCTCAAATTTGACCTGAATTTGACCCCAAATTCCCCAAAATTTTCCCAAAATTTCCCAAAATTCCTGGAATTCCCAAAATTCTGTGCCAAGCCTGCTTACAGTGGAGCCGAAAATCCTGAAATTTCCCCAAAATCCCCCAAAAATTCCCCAAAATCCCCCAAAAATCCCCCAAATTTGACCCAAAACTCTCCAAAATCACCCCAAAAATTCCCAAAATTTCCCAAATTTCCGCAAAATTTTCCAAAAATTCCCAAAATTTCAGCATTAGTGGAGCTGAAAGTCCTGAAATTCCCCAAAATCTCCCAAATTTAACTTCAAAATCACCCAAAATGACCCAAAATCCCCCAAATTTCACCCAAAACTCCCAGAAATTTCCCAAAATTCCCAAAATTCCCAAATTTTTCCCAAAATTCCCAAATTTTTTCCTCACCCAGCCAGGTGTTCATCTTGGTGGAGCTGCAGTGCTCTGAAATTCCCCAAAATCTCCCAAATTTAACCCCAAAATCCCCCAAATTTGACCCAAACTCCCCAAAATTCCCAAATTTTTGCCAAAATTTCCCAAAATTCTGGAATTAAAATTCTGTGCAAGTCTGGTTGGTGGGTGAAAGTCCTGAAATTTTTTTTTTTTGTTTTTTTTTTTTTTTTTTTTTTTTGTTGTGGGTGTTGTTTTTTTTTTTTTTTTTTTTAAAATACCCAAAAATTCAAATTTTTCCCAAATTTCCAAAATTCCCAATTTTTCCTGACCCAGCCATGCTGTGGTGAGCTGAGTCCTGAAATTCCCCAAAATCCCCCAAATTTAACCTCAAAATCCCTCAAATTTCACCCAAAATTCCCCAAATTTGACCCAAAACTCCCCAAAAATTCCCAAATTTTTCCCAGAATTCCTAGAATTCCCAAAACTCTTGCCAAGCCTGCTTTCAGTGGAGCTGAAAATCCTGAAATTTCCCCAAAATCTCCCAAATTTAACCTCAAAATCACCCAAAAATGACCCAAAACCCCAAAATAATTTCCCAAAATCACCCAAAAATTCCCCAAAAATTCCCAAAATTCCCAAAGTTTTCCAAAAATTCCCAAAATTTCAGCATTAGTGGAGCTGAAATCCCTGAAATTCCCCAAAATCTCCCAAATTTAACTTCAAAATCACCCAAAAATGACCCAAAATCCCCCAAATTTCACCCAAAACTCCCCAGAAATTCCCCAAAAATTCCCAAAAATTCCCAAATTTTTCCCAAAAATTCCCAAATTTTTTCCTCACCCAGCCAGGTGTTCATCTTGGTGGAGCTGCAGTGCTCTGAAATTCCCCAAAATCTCCCAAATTTAACCCCAAAATCCCCCAAATTTGACCCAAAACTCCCCAAAAATTCCCAAATTTTTGCCAAAATTTCCCAAAATTTCTGGAATTCCCAAAATTCTGTGCCAAGTCTGGCATTGGTGGAGCTGAAAGTCCTGAAATTTCCCCAAAATCCTCCAAATTTAACCCAAAAATCCCCCAAATTTGACCCAAAAACTCCCCAAAAATTCCCAAATCTTCCCAAATTTTTCCCAAAAATTCCCAAATTTTTCCCAAAATCCCCAAATTTCCTCCTCACCCAGCCAGGTGTTCATCTTGGTGGAGCTGCAATGCTCTGAAATTCCCCAAAATCTCCCAAATTTGACCCAAAATCCCTCAAATTTCACCCAAAATTCCCCAAATTTGACCCAAAACTCCCCAAAACTCCCCAAATATTCCCAAATTTTTCCCAAAATTTCCCAAAAATTCCTTAAATTCCCAAAATTTTGTGCCAAACCTGCTGCTAGTGGAGCTGAAATCCCTGAAATTTCAAAAAAATCTCCCAAATTTAACCCAAAAATCCCCCAAAATCTTCCCCAAACCACCCAAAAATTCCCCAAAAATTCCCAAAAAATTGCCAAAATTGCCAAAATTCCCCAATTTTCTCCTCACCCAGCCAGGTGTTCATCTTGGTGGAGCTGAAATTCCTGAAATTTCCCCAAAATCCCCCAAATTTGACCCAAAATCCCTCAAATTTCACCCAAAATCACCCAAATTTGACCCAAAACTCCCCAAAACTCCCCAAAAATTCCCAAATTTTTCCCAAAATTCCTGGAATTCCCAAAATTCTTGTCAAACCTGCTGTCAGTGGAGCTGAAAATCCTGAAATTTCCCCAAAATCTCCCAAATTTAACCTCAAAATCACCCAAAAATGACCCAAAATCACCCAAAAATGACCCAAAACCCCAAAATAATTTCCCAAAACCACCCAAAAATTCCCCAAAAATTTCCCAAAATTCCCAAAATTTTCCAAAAATTCCCAAAATTTCAGCATTAGTGGAGCTGAAATCCCTGAAATTTCCCCAAAATACTCCAAATTTAACCCCAAAATCACCCAAAAATGACCCAAAAAATCCCCAAAAAATCCCAAAAAATTCCCAAAAATTCCCAAATTTTTCCCAAAATTCCCAAAATTCCCCAATTTCCTCCTCACCCAGCCAGGTGTTCATCTTGGTGGAGCTGCAAGTCCTGAAATTCCCCAAAATCTCCCAAAAAAGTCCCAAAATTCCCCCAAATTTGGCCAAAAATTGACCCAAAATCTCTCACATTTGACCCAAACATCCCAAAATTTTCCAGAAATTCCCAAAAATTCCCAAATTTTTCCTGTAATTCCCAAAATTCTTGCCAAACCTGCTTTCAGTGGAGCTGAAAATTCTGAAATTTGCCAAAAATCCCCCAAAAAAACCCCAAATTACACCCAAAATCCCCCAAATTTCACCCAAAACTCCCCAAAAATTCCCGAATTTTTCCCAAAAAATTCCCAAAAAATTCCCAAAATTCCCAAATTTTTCCCAAATTTCCCAAATTTCCTCCTCACCCAGCCAGGTGTTCATCTTGGTGGAGCTGAAAATCCTGAAATTTCCCCAAAATCTCCCAAATTTAACCTCAAAATCCCCCAATTCTGACCCAAAATACCCCAATTTTTCCCTAAAATCCCCCAAAAATTCCCAAATTTTCCCCAAAATTTCCCAAATTTCTGCACCAAGCCGATTTGGCGGATTTTGAAATCCAAAAATAAATTGAAAATCCATGAATTTGCCCCAAAATCCCCCAAATTTCACCCCAAATTTGAACAAAAACCACCCAAAATTTCCCAAAAATTCCCAAATTTTTCCCAAAAATTCCCAAAATTCCCGAATTTCCTCCTCACCCAGCCAGGTGTTCATCTTGGTGGAGCTGCAGTGCTCTGAAATTCCCCAAAATCTCTCAAATTTAACCCCAAAATCCCCCAAATTTGACCCAAAACTCCCCAAAAATTCCCAAATTTTTGCCAAAAATTCCCAAAATTCCTGGAATTCCCCAAAATTTCAGCATTAGTGGAGCTGAAATCCCTGAAATTTCCCAAAATCCTCAAAATTTAACCCAAAAATCCCCCAAAATCTCCCAAATTTAACCCAAAACACCCCAAATTTTCCCAAAAATTCAAAAAAATTCCCAAATTTTTCCCAAAATTTCCCAAAAATTTCCTCAAAATTTTCCAAAAATTCCCAAAATTTCAGTATTAGTGGAGCTGAAATCCCTGAAATTTCCCCAAAATCTCCCAAATTTAACCCCAAAATTCTCAAAATTTAACCCAAAAATCCCCCAAAATCCCCCCAAAATTCCAAAATTTTCCCCAAATTTACCAAAAATTCCCCAAAATTCCTGAAATTCCCAAAATTTCTTGCCAAGCCTGCTGTCAGTGGAGCTAAAAATCCTGAAATTTCCCCAAAATCTCCCAAATTTGACCCCAAATTCAACCCAAAATCACCCAAAACCCCCCAAAAATGTCCCAAAATCACCCAAAAATTCCCAAATTTTTCCCAAAATTCCCAAAAATTTCCCAAATTTCCTCCTCACCCAGCCAGGTGTTCATCTTGGTGGAGCTGCAATGCTCTGAAATTCCCCAAAATCCTCAAAATTTAACCCAAAAATCCCCCAAAATCTTGCCCAAACCACCCAAAAATTCCCAAAAAATTCCCAAAATTCCCAAAATTTTCCAAAAATTCCCAAAATTTCAGCATTAGTGGAGCTGAAATCCCTGAAATTTCCCCAAAATCCTCCAAATTTAACCCAAAAATCACCTCAAAATCACCCAAAACCACCCAAAAATTCCCAAAAATTCCCAAATTTTCCCCAAAATTCCCCAAAATTTTCCCAAAATTCCCCAAATTAGCACTAGTGGAGCTGAAATCCCTGAAATTTCCCAAAAATCCCCTGAAATTTCCCCCAAAATCCCCCAAATTTGACCCAAACCTCCCCAAAAATTCCCCAAAAATTCCCAAAAAAATCCCAAAATTCCCAAAATTCCCAAATTTCCTCCTCACCCAGCCAGGTGTTCATCTTGGTGGAGCTGAAAATCCTGAAATTTCCCCAAAATCTCCCAAATTTAACCTCAAAATCCCCCAATTTTGACCCAAAATACCCCAAATTTTTCCCAAAAATCCCCCAAAAATTCCCAAATTTTCCCCAAAATTTCCCAAATTTCTGCACCAAGCCGATTTGGCGGATTTTAAAATCCAAAAATAAATTGAAAATCCATGAATTTGCCCCAAAATCCCCCAAATTTCACCCCAAATTTGACCCAAAACCACCCAAAATTTCCCAAAAATTCCCAAATTTTTCCCAAAATTCCCAAAAATTTCCCGAATTTCCTCCTCACCCAGCCAGGTGTTCATCTTGGTGGAGCTGAAAGTCCTGAAATTCCCCAAAATCCCCCAAATTTGACGCAAAAATCTCCCAAAATCCCCCAAAAAATTGCCCAAAATCACCCAAAATTTTCCAAAAATTCCAAAATCTTCCCAAAATTTCCCAAAATTCCAAAAATTCCCAAAATTTCAGCATTAGTGGAGCTGAAATCCCTAAAATTCCCCCAAAATCTCCCAAAAATGTCCCCAAAATCCCCCAAATTACACCCAAAATCACCCAAATTTCACCCAAAACTCCCCAAAAATTCCCAAATTTTTCCAAAAATTCCCAAAAAATTCCCAAATTTCCTCCTCACCCAGCCAGGTGTTCATCTTGGTGGAGCTGAAAGCTCTGAAATCCCCCAAAACACCCCAAATTTTCCCAAAAATTCCCAAATTTTTCCCAAATTTTCCCCAAAATTCCTGGAATTCCCCAGAATTTCAGCATTAGTGGAGCTGAAATCCCTGAAATTCCCCAAAATCCTCCAAATTTAACCCCAAAATCCCCCAAAATTGTCCCAAAACCCCAAAATAATTTCCCAAAATAACCCAAAAATTCCCAAATTTTTCCCAAAATTCCCAAATTTCCTCCTCACCCAGCCAGGTGTTCATCTTGGTGGAGCTGCAGTGCTCTGAAATTCCCCAAAATCTCCCAAATTTGACCCAAAATCCCCAAATTTAACACAAAATCCCCCAAATTTGACCCCAAACTCGCCAAAACTCCCCAAAAATTCCCAAATTTTTCCCAAAATTCCTGGAATTCCCAAAATTCTTGCCAAGCCTGCTTACAGTGGAGCTGAAAATCCTGAAATTTCCCCAAAATCTCCCAAATTTAACCTCAAAATCACCCAAAAATGACCCAAAATCACCCAAAAATGACCCAAAATCCCCCAAATTTCACCCAAAACTCCCCAAAAATTCCCCAAAAATTCCCAAAAAATTCCCAAATTTCCCAAAATTCCCGAATTTCCTGCTCACCCAGCCAGGTGTTCATCTTGGTGGAGCTGCAGTGCTCCAGCTGGGGCAGGATGGAAACGTCCATGTCGGATTTGGGTTCCTCCTTGGTGAATTCCTGGGGAAAAAATGGGAATTTTGGGGGATTTTTGGGGGGTTTTGGGAGTTTTGGGGGTTTTGGGATTTTGGGGATTTTTTTTGGGGATTTTTTGGGATTTTTTGGGGATTTTTGGGGATTTTTTTGGGATTTTTGGGATTTTTTGGGGTTTTTTTGGGGAATTTTTGGGTTTTTTTGGGATTTTATTGGGTTTTTTGGGGATTTTTTTTTTTTGGGGGGATTTTTTGGGATTTTTTTTTATTTTATTGGATTTTTTGGGGATTTTTTGGGAGTTTTTGGGGATTTTTTGGGATTTTTTGGTTTTTGGGAATTTTTGGGATTTTTTGGGGATTTTTGGGGGTTTTTTGGGGATTTTTTTAGGATTTTTTAGGAATTTTTTAGGATTTTTCTGGGATTTTTTGGGAATTTTTTTGGGATTTTTTGGGGAATTTTGAGGTTTTTTGGGGTTTTTTTGGGATTTTTGGGATTTTTTTATTTTTAGGGGTTTTTTGGGGTTTTTTTTTTTAATTTTGGGGATTTTTGGGGATTTTGGGGGGATTTTTTTGGATTTTTTGGGGATTTTTCAGTATTTTTGGGATTTTGGGGGATTTTGGGGTTTTTTTGGAGTTTTGGGGGATTTTTGAGTTTTTGGGATTTTTTGGGATTTTTTGAGTTTTTTGGGGATTTTGGGATTTTTGTAAATTTTGGGGGTTTTTGGGGATTTTTGGGATTTTGGGGGTTTTTGGGGGTTTTTTTGGGATTTTTTGGGATATTTTGGGGTTTTTTTGGGATTTTTTGGGATTTGGGGGATTTTTCAGGATTTTGGGATGGAATTGGGTTTTGGGTTTTTTTGGGATTTTTTTTGGGATTTTTTGGGGTTTTTTTTGGGTTTTTGGGGATTTTTTTTGGGATTTGGGGAATTTTTGGGATTTTGAGATGGGGATTTGGGGTTTTTTGGGGTTTTTGGGATTTTTTGGGGGATTTTGGGGGTTTTTGAATTTTTTGAGGATTTTTTGGGATGTTTGGGATTTCTGGGATTTTTTGGGTTTTTGAGGATTTTTCGGGATTTTTGGATTTTTGGGGATTTTTTGGGATTTTGGGATTTTGGGGTTTTGGTTTTTGAATTTTTGGGGGTTTTTTTGGGGATTTTTTTGGGATTTGGGTTTTTTGAGGATTTTGGGATTTGTGGTTTTTGGGGGATTTTTTTGGGGATTTTGGGATTTTTGGGATTTTGGGATTTGGTTTGGTTTTTTGGGGATTTTTTTGGGATTTGTTTGGGATTTTTTGGGGGATTTTGTTTGGGATTTTTTTGGGATTTTTTGGGATTTTTTTGATTTTTTGGGTTTTGGGGGATTTTTTGGGATTTTGGGGATTTTTGGGGAGTTTTTGGGATTTTTTTTATTTTTGGGATCTTTTGGGGATTTTTTGGGGTTTTTTGGGGATTTTTTGGGGTTTTTTTGGGGCTCTTTTACATCCCAAAATCCCCCAAATCCACCTCAAAAAATGGACCCAAAATCCCCCAAAAAATTGACATAAAATCTCAAAAAATTGACATAAAATCCCCCAAAAATCACTTTAAACACCCCAAAATCCCCCAAAATCTCCCAATTGACCCAAAATTTCCCCAAAATTCCCCCAAATTTCCCCAAAATTTCCCAAATTCCCCCCAAACCTGGATGGTTCTGTGCAGAGGGTCGACGATCTGCCAGACGATCATGGTGAGAACATCCAACCCCAAAATCCACCCAAAATCCACCCAAAATCCACCCAAAATTGACCCAAAATATCCCAAAATATGAACCCAAAATTCCCCAAAAATGGACCCAAAAATTTCACCCAAAATCCCCCAAAAATTGACATAAAATCCTCCAAAATTGACACCAAAAATCCCAAAATTGACCCAAAACACCCCAAAATTGACCCCAAAAATCCCCCAAAAATTGACATAAAATCCACAAAAAATTGACATAAAATCCAAAAAAAATTGACATAAAATCCTCCAAAAAATTGACCCAAAATCCCCCAAAAATTGACATAAAATCCTCCAAAATTGACATAAAATTCCCAAAAAAAATGGACATAAAATCCCCAAAAAATGATCAAAAATCCCAAAAAATTGACATAAAATCCCAAAATTAACCCCAAAAATCCCAAAATTGACCCAAAATCGACCTCAAAAAATTGACCCAAAATCCCAAAAAAATCAACCCAAAATGGACCCAAAATCTCAAAAAAATTGACATAAAATCCTCCAAAATTGACCAAAAATCCCCCTAAAATTGACTCAAAATCCCCAAAAAATTGACATAAAATCTCCCAAAAATTGACCCAAAATCCCCCAAAAAATCAACCCAAAATCGATGCCAAACGTCAAAAAATTGACCCAAAATCCCCAAAAAATTGACATAAATCCCAAAAAAATGACATAAAATCCACAAAAAATGGACACAAAATTCCCAAAAAATTGACCAAAAATTCCCCAAAAAACTGACATAAAATCTCAAAAAATTGACATAAAATCCCAAAAAATTGACATAAAATCTCAAAAAAATTGACGTAAAATCCCAAAAAATTGACATAAAATCCTCCAAAAAACTGACATAAAATCCTCCCAAAATTGACATAAAATTCTCCAAAAGTCGACCCAAAAATCCCTCAAAAAAATGGATCCAAAATCCCCAAAAAATCGACCCAAAATTGACATAAAATCCCCAAAAAATTGACATAAAATCCCAAAAAATTGACATAAAATCCCCCAAAAATCACTTTAAACACCCCAAATTCCCCCAAAAAATTCCCCAAAATTCTCCCAAAAATCCCAAAAATCCCCAATTTCCCCCAAATTTCCCCAAATTTCCCCAAAATTCCCCAAACCTCGATGGTTCTGTGCAGAGGGTCGACGATCTGCCAGACGATCATGGTGAGAACGTCGAATCCAACCAAACCTCCCACCGTGGCGTAGAGTTTCCAGGGCTCCAGGCTCTGAAATTCCGAAAAAAAATTCCCAAAAAACATTCCCAGTTAGGTGAGAAAATGTGGATTTGATTTTTTAAAAAAAATCCCGAAAAAATCCCACGAAAAATGACCCAAAAAACCCCAAAAAATGCCTAAAAATAACCCAAAAAGGGAAATAAAATTTAAAAAAATGTGGATTGAAAAGGAAAATCCCAGCAGGGCTCCAGGCTCTGAAATTCCCCCAAAAAACATTCCAGGTTAGGTGAGAAAATGTGGATTTGATTTTTAAAAAAAATCCCGAAAAAATCCCACGAAAAATGACCAAAAAATGGCCAAAAAATGCCTAAAAATGACCCAAAAAAAGGAAAAAAATTCCCAAAAAATCCCTAAAAATGAGGATTGAAAAGGAAAATCCCAGCAGGGCTCCAGGCTCTGAAATTCCCAAAAAAAATTCCCCAAAAAAAATTCCCAATTAGGTGAGAAAATGTGGATTTGATTTTTAAAAAAAATCCCGAAAAAATTCCCCCAAAAATGACCAAAAATGACCAAAAAATGACCCAAAAATGCCTAAAAATAACCCAAAAAAGGAAATAAAATTCAAAAAAATGAGGATTAGAAAGGAAAATCCCAGCAGGGCTCCAGGCTCTGAAATTCCCAAAAAAAATTCCCAAAAAAATTCCCAATTAGGTGAGAAAATGTGGATTTGATTTTTTAAAAAATTCCCGAAAAAATCCCACGAAAAATGACCCAAAAATGGCCAAAAAATGCCCAAAAAATGACCAAAAATGACCCAAAAAATCAAGAAAATTAATTTAAAAATGTGGATTGAAAAGGAAAATCCCAGCAGGGCTCCAGGCTCTGAAATTCCCAAAAAAAATTCCCAAAAAAAATTCCCAATTAGGTGAGAAAATGTGGATTTAATTAAAGAAAAAATTCCCGAAAAAATCCCATGAAAAATGACCCAAAAAAACCCAAAAAATACCCAAAAAATCCCCCAAATCCCACAAAAAAACCACTAAAAATCCCAAAAAATCCCCCAAAAATTCCAAAAAAATCCCCAAAAAAACCCTAAAAAAAATTCCCCAAAAACCAAAACTCAAAACCCCTAAAAATCCAAAAAAAGCCCAAAAACCCACAAAAATTAACCCTAAAATTTTTTTAAAAAGCCCAAAATCCCTAAAAAACCCTAAAAATCCCAAAATCACCCAAAAATCCTGAAAAACCCCAAAGAAAACCCCAAAAACCCCAAAATTCCAAAAACTCAAAATTAAAAAAAAATCCCCCAAAACCACCAGAAAATTAAAACCCTAAAATCCCCCAAAAATCCAAAATCACCCAAAATCCCAAAACCCCAAAATCCCCAAAATTCTTCTAAACCCAAAATCCCAAAAACCACCCAAAAATCCCCAAAAAAAACGTAAAAAAATCCCAAAAAACCACCCAAAAATCCCCAAAAAAAATCCCCGAAAAACCAAAAAAACCCAAAAAATCCCCAAAAAACCCCCAAAAAAATCCAAAAAAATCACCCAAAATCCCCCAAAACCCCCAAAAATCCCAAAAAAAACCCCTAAAAATCCCAAAAAAAACCCCTAAAAATCCCAAAAACCCCCAAAAATCCCAAAAAAACCCACTAAAAATCCCAAAAACCACCAAAAAATCCCAAAAAAATCACCAAAAAATCCCAAAAATCCCAAAAAACCACTAAAAATCAACATCCCAACTCCCAATTTTCCTGGGTTTTTTGGGGAATTTCAGGGAAATTTTCGGAATTTTTGGGAAATTTTGGGAATTTTTGGGAATTTTTGGGAATTTTGGGAATTTTTGGGAATTTTGGGGATTCTCACCTTGCGCTTGTCCTTCTTGTCGTCCTTCTTGGTGAAGACAGTGTGAACCCACCAGATCTTGGTGAACATGGAGCCGTAGGAGAGGCTGAAACCCAACCCCAGCAGCCAGAGACGGGCCTGGAACATGGGAAAAACATGGGAAAAACATGGGAAAAACATGGATTAAGTTTCTGAAATGATGGGAAAAAATTGGAGAATAAACGATGAAAAAATGACAAAAAAATGAGGAAAAATGACAGAAAAATGGCAGAAAAAATGACAGAAAAATGACAGAAAAATGACAGAAAAATCACTGAAAAATTACTGAAAAATTACTGAAAAATCACTGAAAAATGACAAAAAAAAAGATTAAAAAATGATGGAAAAATGATGGGAAAATGACAGAAAAATTACGGGAAAATGATGGAAAAATGACAGAAAAATGATTGAAAAATGATGGAAAAATCACAGAAAAAATGATGGAAAAATGACAGAAAAATGGCAGGAAAATGACAGAAAAATCACTGAAAAAATGACAGAAAAATGATGAAAAAAATGACAGAAAAATGATGGAAAAAATGATAGAAAAATGACAGAAAAATGACGAAAAAATGACAAAAAATGACAGAAAAATGACAGAAAAATGACAGAAAAAGGGTGAGTAGGAGAGGCTGAAACCCAACCCCAGCAGCCAGAGACGGGCCTGGGAACATGGGAAAAACATGGGAAAAACATGGGAAAAACATGGGAAAAACATGGGAAAAACATGGGAAATATTCCTGAGACAATTGAAAAAAAAAAGGGAAAAAACCGGAGGAAAAATGACAAAAAAATGAGGAAAAATCACTGAAAAATCACTGAAAAATCACTGAAAAATGATCAAAAAATGACAGAAAAAATGATAGAAAAATGATGGAAAAATGATGGGAAAACGACAGAAAAATGATAGAAAAATGACAGAAAAAATGATGGAAAAATGATAGAAAAAATTATAGAAAAATGATAGAAAAATGATGGAAAAATGACAGAAAAATGATAGAAAAAGTGATAGAAAAATGATGGAAAAATGACAGAAAAATGATGGAAAAAGGATGAGTAGGAGAGGCTGAAACCCAACCCCAGCAGCCAGAGACGGGCCTGGAACATGGGAAAAACATGGGAAAAACATGGGAAAAACATGGGAAAAACATGTAGAAATCATGGATTAAGTTTCTGGAATTATGGGGAAAAAATTGGGAAAAAAACGGAGAAAAAATGACGAAAAAATGACGAAAAAATGACAAAAAATGACAGAAAAATGACAGAAAAATCACTGAAAAAATGATAGAAAAATGATGGAAAAATGATGGAAAAATCACTGAAAAATGGCAGAAAAATGACTGAAAAATTACAGGAAAAATGATAGAAAAATGACAGAAAAATGATAGAAAAATGATGGAAAAATGATGGAAAAATCACAGAAAAAATGATAGAAAAATGACAGAAAAATGACAGAAAAATCACATTAAAAATGATGAAAAATGATGGAAAAATGATGGAAAAATGATGGAAAAATGATGGAAAAATCACAGAAAAAATGACAGAAAAATGACAGAAAAAATGATAGAAAAATGATAGAAAAATGACAGAAAAATGACAGAAAAATCACTGAAAATGACTGAAAATCACTGGAAAAATCACTGAAAAATGATGGAAAAATGATAAAAAATGAGAATGAAAATGATAAATGATGGAAAAATGATAGAAAAATGACAGAAAAAATTATAGAAAAATGAGGAAAAAAATGATAGAAAAATGACAGAAAAATGACAGAAAAAATGACAGAAAAATGACAGAAAAACCACAAAAAATGACCTAAAAATTACACAAAAACCACATTTTAAACCCCAAAACCCCCAGAAAAAATTCCCAAAATTCCCAAAATTCCCAAATTTCCCATTTTTGCCCCAAACTCACCTGGCAGACAAAAGGGAACATTCCTGGCCCGATGTGATATCCATCCAACCCCAGCGGGAAAACTGCAGCCAGAGCCAAAGTGCAGCCAACAGCTGTCATGTTGTTCAGGTAGGGCTGAGAGTTCTGGATGTATCTGGAATTCCAAGATTTTCCATGTTTTTCCCAATTTTTCCCAATTTTTTCTGATTTTTTTTCCATTTTTCCCGAATTTTTTACTATTTTTTTGCATTTTTTTAATTTTTTTTCCTATTTTTGCAATTTTTTACTTTTTTCCAATTTTTTCTTTTTTTCCCAATTTTTTCAACATTTTTTAGCATTTTTTCCCCAATTTATTCCAAATTTTTTCCCTGTTTTCCCGATTTTTTTCAAATTTTCCCCATTTTTTTCTGATTTTTTTTGCATTTTTCCCAAATTTTTTTCACATTTTTCCCATTTTTTAGCTTTTTTTTTACTATTTTTCCCCAATTTTTTCTGCATTTTTTTCCTATTTTTTCCCTATTTTTCCCCTTTTTTTTTGCATTTTTTCCCATTTTTCCCAATATTTTCTCCATTTTTTCCCAAGTTTCTTCACATTTTTCCCTATTTTTTCCCAATATTTTTTCCCATTTTTCCCCATTTTTTTCACATTTTTTCCCAATTTTTCCCTATTTTTTTCGCGGTTTTTTCCCAATTTTTCTGATTTTTTCCCAATTTTTTCCCAATTTTTTCCCCATTTTTTTCCTAATTTTTTCCTGATTTTTTCCCCATTTTTCCCAATTTTTTTCATGCTTTTCCCAATTTTTTCCCAATTTTTTTTCAAAATTTTCCCATTTTTCCCCCAATTTTTTTCCCATTTTCCCTTTTTTTTCCTATTTTTTCCCATTTTTCCCAATTTTTCCCCATTTTTCCATGGGAAAACTGCAGCCAGAGCCAAAGTGCAGCCAACAGCTGTCATGTTGTTCAGGTAGGGCTGAGAGTTCTGGATGTACCTGAGGAGAATTCCAAGTTTTCCAGGTTTTCCCAATTTTTTGCATTTTTTCCCTTTTTTTTTTACAATTTTTCCCAATTTTTTTCGAATTTTTTCCATTTTTTTTCCGAATTTTTTCGCCTTTTTTCCCTATTTTTTTTCTTTTTTCCCATTTTTTAAACATTTTTTCCTATTTTTTCCCATTTTTCCCTAAATTTTTTACAATTATTTTTACAATTTTTGCCCAATTATTTCCTATTTTTCCCCAATTTTTTTTGCATTTTTCCCCTTTTTTTCCTATTTTTTTCACATTTTTTTAGCTTTTTTTTACCATTTTTTCCTATTTTTTTAGCATTTTCCCCCCACGTTTTTACTATTTTTGCCCAATTTTTTCCTAATTTTTTCCCAAATTTTTCGCATTTTTCCCCATTTTTTAAAACATTTTTTCCCAATTTTTCCATTTTTTTCTTAATTTTTCCTAATTTTTTTCCTAATTTTTTTCCAATTTTTTTCCACATTTTTCCACATTTTTTCCCATTTTCCCAATTTTTTGCATTTTTCCCCATTTTTTTCCCATTTTTCCCAATTTTTTCCCATTTTTCCCAAATTTTTCCCCAATTTTTTCCCCTTTTTTCCCATTTTTTCCATTTTTTCCTGATTTTTTTCGCATTTTTTCCCATTTTTTTCCACAATTTTTTCCCATTTTTTCCCAATTTTTTTCCAATCATTTTTGCAATTTTTCCCCAATTTTCCCCATTTTTCCCCCCATTTTTTCCCCATTTTTTTTCCAAATTTTTTCACATTTTCCCAATTTTTTCACGGGAAAACTGCAGCCAGAGCCAAAGTGCAGCCAACAGCTGTCATGTTGTTCAGGTAGGGCTGAGAGTTCTGGATGTATCTGGAATTCCAAGATTTTCCATGTTTTTCCCAATTTTTCCCAATTTTTCCGAATTTTTTAGCATTTTTTTCCAATTTTTTTCCCATTTTTTAGCATTTTTTCCCTTTTTTTTTGCATTTTTCGACCATTTTTTCACCATTTTTTTCCAATTTTTCCCCAATTTTTCCCCAATTTTTGCACCATTTTTTCCCAATTTTTTGCCAATTTTTCCCCAATTTTTCCCAGTTTTTCCCTATTTTTTTGCATTTTTTCCCAATTTTTCCCAAATTTTTCCCGAAATTTTTCCCAATTTTTTTCCCAATTTCTTTGCATTTTTTACTATTTTTTCCCAATTTTTCCCTATTTTTTCGTGATTTTTTACCCCATTTTTCCCTATTTTTTTACATTTTTTCCCAATTTTTTCCCAATTTTTTTCGCATTTTTTCCCAATTTTTTCCCAATTTTTCCCAATTTTTTTTACATTTTTTCCAATTCCTTCCCAATTTTTTCCTGTTTTTCCCAAATTTTTTTTACATTTTCCCCAACTTTTTCCTAATGTTTTTTGCATTTTTCCCAATTTTTTTTCACATTTTTTCCCAATTTTTCCCAATTTTTTTTTACATTTTCTTCCTATTTTCCCATTTTTTCTCTATTTTTTCCCTAATTTTCCTAATTTTTCGCATTTTTTACCATTTTTTCCCAATATTTTCTCCATTTTTTCCCAAGTTTCTTCACATTTTTCCCTATTTTTTCCCAATATTTTTTCCCATTTTTCCCCATTTTTTTCACATTTTTTCCCAATTTATCCCTATTTTTTTCGTGTTTTTTCCCAAATTTTTCTGATTTTTTCCCAATTTTTTCCCAATTTTTTCCCAATTTTTTCCCAATTTTTTCCCAATTTTTTTCCCAATTTTTTCCCAATTTTTTTCCCAATTTTCCCCAATTTTTTCTAAACTTTTTCCCAATTTTTTCTAAACTTTTTTCCCAATTTTTT
>NW_028147632.1:3439338-3514934 GCF_008360975.1 Lichenostomus cassidix | reverse complement strand
TCCATCTCTACAATTTTTCTACTACAAATATTTTTTATCTCTGCTTATCTCTCTCTCTAGACAGTTCTCTTGCTCTCACCCCCTCCCTCATAAGAAGATGTTTTCAGCCCCCTTCCCTCTTTCCAAACCAACAGCACGGGCAGGGGGCAGGGTGAGGGGTTTGTTCTCTGCTCAGTCCATCAGGGAGAGGGGTCCTCTACTTAGCCACGGGGTCCTTCCCACGAGAGACAGTCCTCTGGGAACTTCTTTGGCATGGCTCTGATCTCACGAGCAACATCTCACCCGAATTCTACTGCAACATGAGTCCTCTTGTCCATAAGGTGCAGACTCTGCCGAGCCGAGGCCAGGCTGCTTCCATGCCAGGAGCAAAGAAAAGGCCTTTCTCTCCCTTGCAAGACCTTTGCAGCTTGAACTCTTTAGATGAGACTCTCTCTGGATCACAGCTTCCTCCAGGCATCCACCTGCTCCTCTGGCGTGGGCTGTAGGTGGATTTCTGCACCCCTGTGGGCTCCATGGGCTGCAGGGGAACCTCCCGCTCCTCCCGTGGACTTCAGCACGGCTAGCAGAGGGTTTTCAGCTCCGGCGCCTGGAGGACATCCTCCCCCACCTTCTCCACTCACCTTGGTGTCTCCATGTTGTTCTCCCTTCATATATTTTTACCTCCTCCTCCTCCTCCTCTAGCTACAAAGAAGTGTGTGTCTACTTTTGTTTTTACTATTTCATAAATACGTTTTCACAGAGGCATAAATAGAACCTCTAATTGACCCAAACCTGGCCAGCAGCATCTCCATCAGTTTCAGAGGTATCAGAGATTGACTCTGCTGGACTTGATAAAAAACTACCAAAAATTTCACTCAGAACACACACAGGAGCCATCTTTGTGCCACTCCCCACCCCTCAGATACTTCTTCAGGCTTACTACACCAGCTACTGAGGGGTTTAAATTTCTCTTAGATGTTAAAGATACCTTGCTGATGTTCTGGGCCACTCAAAACCACTGCAGTCCCCAAGTGTCACCTCGCTCTGCGGGGCCTTGGGAGGCAGCTGAACCCCGACACGGCATACAGCGAACCCCAGAAAAGGCACTGAGACACCCTGAGCCCCCCAGAACCTCCAAACCCCATAGAAAAAGAGCCCCGCGAAAAATAGCCCCGCGAAAATGAGCCAATGGGAGCCAATGGGAGCCAATGGGCTCCTCCCGCGGCATGCGACGGCGTGGGGAAAAGGGGGGAAAGGGTGGGCGCTGGGCTTGGGGGGAGGAGGAGAAGGGATGGAGGAGGAGGAGGAGGGATGAGGAAGGAGCGGGAGAAAGGCCGGAGATCCGAGGAGGACGAGGCGGGAGGAGGAGCCGCGGGGGAGGATGAAGATGGGGAGAGGAAGAGGAGGAGCAGGAAGAGGTTGGAGAGAGGAAGAGGAGGAGCAGCAGAAGCAGCGCGGAGCTCTTTGTCTGTTGCGGCCCCGGGAGCATCGTCGCCCCGCATGCCGCAGGTGAGGGGGAGGAGAAAGTCGCCCCAAATGTCTCGGGGGTCCCTGAGCGGCGTTTTTTCTCGGCGGGTGTTTGGAGCTCGCAGCTTCCGGGATTTTTTTATTCAACAATATTGTATTAATTAGCTGAAGGAGAAGGTGGTGGGATTTTGTAGAAGGAAGGGGAGGAGGAGAAGTGAGAGGAACAAGAGTGTGAGGAACAGTAAGGATAGAGGAGGAGCAGCAGGTAGAGGAGGCAGCCCAAGGTTCCAGCACTCCCTGTATCTGCAGCCCCCCACAAGGAGCAGGTGACTGGGGAGGGGGTTCCAGGATTTTCCTGGAGCCTAAATTTTGGTGTTTGTGAGGTTTGTTGGGGTGAATGCTCATGCTTTGGGTTTTTTTGGGCGTGATTCTTCATATTCTGGGGGGGCTTTTGGCTGAATCTTGATGGTTTTGGAGTTTAGGGTCTGTGTCTTATGTTTCTGGGATATTTGGGAATCTTGTTGGTTAGTGGTTTTTGCAGCCTTAAATCTCCTGGAGACTTGCAGAGCTGGAGCTGGGCAGGAGGAATCGCCAGGGCAAGGCCCTCAGCCCTTGTTTTTCCCCCAAAGCAGGATTTGTCATTGGCAAGGCATGGCCAGATGGAGGAGGAGGAAAAGGCCCAGAGATGCAGCCGGAGCTCGGAGCTGGGGGAGAAGCCTGAGGGCAGAGAGAAGCCCCACAAGTGTGGGGAATGTGGGAAAAGCTTCAGGTGGAGATCTCACCTGATTCGGCACCAGTGGATCCACACTGGGGAAAAGCCCTACGACTGTGGGGAATGTGGAAAAAGCTTCAGGCAGAGATGTGAGCTGATCACGCACCAGATGATCCACACAGGAGAAAAGCCCTATGATTGTGGGAAGTGTGGGAAGAGCTTCAGCCAGATGTCACACCTGATGCGGCATCAGGTGATCCACACCGGGGAAAAGTCCTACGATTGTGAGGAATGTGGGAAAAGCTTCGGGGACAATTCCTCTCTGAGTAAGCACAAGAAGATCCACACCGGGGAGAGACCCTATAAGTGTCCAGAGTGTGGGAAGAGGTTTCAGACCAGCTCCCATCTCCTCGTCCATGAGCGCATTCACACCCAGGAGAGGCTCTTCTGCTGCCCTGACTGCGGGAAGGGCTTCAAGCAAAACTCCACCCTCATCACCCACCGGCGCATCCACACTGGGGAAAAGCCTTATGAGTGTCGGAAGTGTGGGAAAAGCTTCACGCTGATGTCCACACTGATCCAGCACAAGAGGATCCACACCGGGGAGAGGCCCTATGAGTGTCCAGAGTGTGCTAAAAGGTTTCAGACCAGCTCCCATCTCCTCCGCCATGAGCGCATTCACACTCAGGAGAGGCCCTTCCGCTGCCCTGACTGTGGGAAGGGCTTCAAGCAAAACTCCCACCTCATCAGGCACCAAATGATCCACACAGGGGAAAAGCCCTACAAGTGTGGGAAGTGTGGGAAGAGCTTCAGCCAGATGTCACACCTGATGCGGCACCAGGTGATACACACTGGGGAAAAGGCCCTATGAGTGTCCCGAGTGTGGGAAGAGCTTTTCCCATCAGGCACCGGCGCATCCACACTGGGGAAAAGCCCTACGAGTGTGGGGAGTGTGGGAAGAGCTTCTCCAGAAGCTCTCACTTGACTCAGCACCAACGGAGGCACCAGTGAGGGAAGCCCTGCGAGTGTCCCGAGTGCAGGAAGAGCTTCATTGCTGCTCCAACTCCATCCCCAGTGGGAAGATCTGCAATGGATGATCCCCAGTGATCCCCGTTTGGCAGAATCCTGGTGACCCCCATTCCAGGTGATCCCTGTAATTTGAGAAGAAGGTGTTTTAAATGGTCAAGTTTTACTACTTCTCCTCTTCTGAGTTTGTTAGCAATAAATTCAATTCACATATGCAATTTCCAGCCTGTTTTGTGCACAAAGGTGTTTGATGAGGGATCTCCTAGCCAGGTCCTTCTATCAGCTCAGGAAGCCTTGGTTCCATTTTCTCTCTTCATGGCGGCTGTGCAGGGCAGTGAGAGAGCAGCTCTGCTGGGTGCCTGGCATGGGGCCAGCGTCACCCCACTGCAATGTGCCATGGCCTCGTGTGGCCCTGTGCTCTGGAGCCAGCGCTGCTGTTGCTTTTTCCTTGCTGATGGTTTTCTCTTTTGCAGGAAAGGCTTGTGAAGTGCCCCGCTGTCCCTGGCGTCCCCTGGGCGCCGGCAGCCGCGTCCCTTGGCCTGCTCCCCCTGGGCCGTTGCAGGGCGGCTGGCGGAGGCTGGGAGCTGCCGTGGGGGCCGTGGGGCTGCCCCGGGGGCTGCGTGCCGAGGCGGGGCCGGGAGGTGCGGAGAACTTGGTCGCTGTTTGCAGAGCAATGGTGCCTTGGGCCCGGGCCCGTTGCAGGGCTGTTCCTCATGTGCGGCTTTGGCCTCGGCCAGCCCGGGGGGCACTGAGAGCGCGGGGCTTGGGCTGTGCGCTGTGCAGAGCCCGAGCCTCGCTGCCCTTGGCTGGCTGTGCTGTCACTCGGAATTGTCGCAGCGCAATTGCTGCTCGGTGCCAGCGAGCGGGGACAAGGCCGGCGCCGGTGTCGCCCCCAGGCAGGCAGGCAGGCAGGCAGGGCTTTAGTGGGGCAGCAGCGGCGCCATGGTGGGAGCGTGTGTGCGGCCCGGGAGCGGCGGCAGCGGGCGGAGCCCGGGGAGGCGGCGGCGGAGCTCGGAGAGGCTGTCCCAGCGCAGGTGGGAGCCGCGCTGCCTTGTGCCGGGGCTCGGGGCTCGCTGCGGGCGGATGGAGGGGATGCAGGGGGCGGCAGGGGGGCTGTGGCGGCTTCCTTCTCCCCTCCCTCCCTCCCTCCCTCGCTGGCTGTGGCGCCGTGTTGCCGCTGGCCTGAGGCCGCTGAGGGAGCGGCTGCCCGCGGTCTCCTTGCCGCTGCTGCCTCGGCAGGAGGCGGTGCCGGAGCAGCGCTGGCTCGTCCCGCTCGCTGTCGGTAGCACAGAGGTGGCTGCGCTGTCGGCGGCAGTGTGCGGGAAAATCCGCGTGGCCAGAGGTTTGTGTGGCCGCAGGAGACAGAGGAGTCGTGTGAAAGTGACTTTAGGGATGCACAGAGGGAGAGGCCGTGGGGCATTTGCCATGGGGCTGTAAAACGCAGCCTCCTTTCTATGCTCGTTTCCCCGGCTGCGTTTCATTGTCCCTTTGCCCTCTTGTCACCGTACCTGCGGGAAAAAGAAAAACCTTTCAACAAGATTTTCAATGTTAGAGAGTCACGGCATTACTTTATTATCTGAGCAGGATGTTGTTCTGGCCAGGATGTACCACGGGAATCACCCCATATACACAGAGCCCGGGTTTGTAGAGAGAATCGTTCTATGGCACATAAGTTTTGGAAGATTTTTCAGGTATTTTTTATAGTCAAAACTCATAGCAGGGTTTTTGGTCGGTCTTAATTGGTTCCATGTTGTTCATTTTCTAATCTATGGTTTTGTATTGGATCCAGATTGCTTCTCTTCTGATGCTAATTAGGTCTTCCTTCTTATCTCTCTTTAGCCAGACAAGTTGTCTCCAAACAGCCAGGGGTGAGGTTTGGAGCTGATGTTCGTTAATGGCTGCTGATGGCCTTTTGTCTTTTGGGCTCCTCCTAGTCTGTAGTTATGTTGAGCTCATCAGACCTCACCTGGCAGAAAAATGTCATGGAAAAAAATCTTAAAATTCCTTTTCCCTGGGTAAGAAACCAAACAAACAAACCCCTTGACAAAATTTATAGGAAATATTTAAACTGGTATATTTTCCAACACACTGTCTGAGGTACTTGGAAGGTACAGACTTCCCGATCCGCCCACTGCCTGTGTCCCTTAATATGCACCCCTAGTTTGTCTGACATTCGGTATTCGTGGCTCTGGGAAGTGTTTGTTCTGCTTGTGGAAGTTCAGGAATGGAGCAGGAGCTTGGCTGAGCAGCAGTCTGTATTGAATCATGGAATTGACTCCACAACTCAGATAGTTATGAAGTAGGTATGTGTTTATTCCAGCTGGGGTGCATGGGGGGTAGCCCCTCCAAAGGCATGCACACCCTCAGCAACACTTCAGGAGGTTTACATCAGGTTACAGGTTACTTATGCATATAGTTAGACAAAGCCCCTATACATATTAATTACCTATCCCCGCTTCATATTATAATGAGTTCAAAGTTCACCTAAATATGCTCGTGCAAGCGCAGTGTCTCAGATTAATTGTGGGCAAGGGTCCCAAATGCTTGATGACGGCATAATCGATAGTCTTCCTCAAAATGAACTCTTCACCTTGCTCCCTTGCGCATGCTCCCTTGGTTCTTGGTCCAAGTCCAAGCCTGAGAACCCACCTGTACCGGTTCAGGGTCCAAGGGTGGGATGCTCAGTTACACTCAGTGGTTTTTCTCAATTATTTGGCTCTCTTCTCTCTATCCTCCCCGATACTAGGTAGGCACAAAATCATTAAGCGAATCACAAATTGCCTCCAGCAGGCAAATCTTAGTAAATCATTATCCAATCTCTGGCCTTCTAAATCAGTTCAAAAGTTATTATTATCGAACTTCCAGCTCTTTTAAATTAATAATTTCTATTTTACCCTAACTCAGAAGGCCTTCCTTCACTTGTGCCTCTTCTGGTGTCGGGTCAAGGCAGACCTCTGTGAGAAGCTCTTCCCACACTCGGGACACTCGTAGGACTTTTCCCCAGTGTGGATCACCTGGTGCTTCATCAGGGTGGACATCTCCCTGAAGCTCTTCCCACACTTCCCACACTCGTAGGGCTTTTCCCCAGTGTGGATGCGCCGGTGGGTGATGAGGTGGGAGTTTCGGTTGAAGCCTTTCCCACAGTCAGGGCAGCGGAAGGGCCTCTCCTGGGTGTGAATGCGCTCATGGAGGAGGAGACTGGAGCTGGTGTGAAACCTCTTCCCACACTTCCCACACTCATAGGGCCTCTCCCCAGTGTGGATCTTCTTGTGCTTGATCAGCGAGGAGCTGTCGCTGAAGCTCTTCCCACATTCCACGCAATCGTAGGGCTTTTCCCCAGTGTGGATCACCTGGTGCCGCATCAGGATGGACATCTGGCTGAAGCTCTTCCCACACTTCCCACACTCATAGGGCTTTTCCCCAGTGTGGATCCTCTGGTGCACGATCAGCTGAGATCTCCACCTGAAGCTTTTCCCACATTCCCCACACTTGTGGGGCTTCTCTCTGCCCTCAGGCTTCTCCCTCAGCTCCGAGCTCCGGCTGCATCTCTGGGCCTTTTCCTCCTCCTCCATCCGGCCACGCCTTGGCAATGACAAATCCTGCTTTGGGGCAAAAACAAGGGCTCAGCGCCTTGCCCTGGGGGTTCCTCCTGCCCAGCTCCAGCTCTGCAACTCTCCCAGGGGTTTGTGTCCATAAAAACCCCAAACCACCACCATTCACCTGAAAACCCTCCCAGCATTTCCCCCTCTCTGCTCTTTGCACTTTGGCCTCCTCAGGCTCTCCCTTCCCTGCACTCATGGGGCTCCCGTGGCTCCCGGGCTTCCCTGTTTTCCAGGGTCCCGCTTAGGGATGATCCGGGGGCTTTGGGGCTCCCAGGGGTCCCTTCTCCCCTCATTCTCTGCTCCGCGCTTCCAGGGATCCCAGGCTTCCCCCTTAGCCACGCTCCCCCCTCTCCAGCCTGCCGGGGCTCCCCCAGCTCCGCCATCGCCCCTCTCCGCTCACCCCCCTCCGGGGCTCCCGCCCTTCCCCTCCACCGCTCTCCCGGCCGGACCCCATGCCCCATGTCCCCCTCCCACCCCGACACCGGGCCGTGCCCACCTGCAGCCCCCAAAATATCCCCCAAAGCCCCACTGCCGCCTCAGCTTTGCCCTTCCGCCACATCCAAACGTTCCCCCCGCACAATCAAACCCTCCCAGCGACCCTGAACGAGATTTGGGGCTCAATCCCGCAAGCTGCGTGCTCCAAACACCCGCCCAGAAAAAACGCCGCTCGGGGACCCCCGAGACATTTGGGGCGACTTCCTCCTCCCCCTCACCTGCGCCGTGCGGGGCGCCGATGCTCCCGGGGCCGCGACAGACAAAGAGCTCCGCGCTGCTTCTGCTGCTCCTCCTCTTCCTCTCTCCAACCTCTTCCTGTTCCTCCTCTTCCTCTCTCCTCCTTCCTCCTCCCGCGGCTCTTCCGGCCGCTCCTCCTCCCGCCTCCTCCTCCTCCTCGGATCTCAGGCTTTTCTCCCGCTCCTTCCTCATCCCTCCTCCTCCTCCTCCATCCCTTCTCCTCCTCCCCCCAAGCCCAGCGCCCACCCTTTCCCCCCCTTTTCCCCACGCCGTCGCATGCCGCGGGAGGAGCCGGGGCAGGTCGGGCTGGGGCAGCGCTGGGCTCCGGGCCAGGCCTGGGCGCCCCCCACGCGCCCCCTCCCCAAATTGGGCTGGCGGGAAGCGCTGGGGGCGAGGGGGGGGCGCAGGTGGGGTTGGGGTGGGGAGCGCTGGGCGCTGCGGGTCTGCCTGGCAACAAGTGATTCGCCAGGTCCTCGCGTTCTGATTGGCTAATAATTTCTCAGCGCCTTCTGTGATTGGCTCATTTTTACCCTTAGAAATCCTCGATAAATAGGCCAATTTTTTGCAGGGTTTTTAGGGAAATCGAGTGTTTTCCCGTCTCTCCCAGATCCCAGCCGCTGGTTTTTGTGGAATTTTGGGATTTGCACAGCGCAGCCGCGAGGGAAATTCCTCATTTTCCTCCCTTTTCCCGATCCTGCTGTTTTCAATTGGGAATTCTTAGCGCGCCCTCTGGTGGTTTCGGGGAGGAACTGCACCTTCAAAACTCTGGGAATTTTTCATTTTTTCCCAATTTTTTTTTGCCTGGAATCTCCGGAAATTCCCCAAATTCCCAATAATTCCGAACCACAAATTAATCTTCTCGTTCGTCTTCTCACCCGGGATAGGATTGGGACAAAAATCCCAAAGGATTTGGGATTTTTTTAAACGAAAATCAGGGAATTTGGGGAAAATTTGGGAAGGATGATCCCAAAAATTGCCAGAATTCCCAACTCGGAAGGAGGAAGGAAAATAAAAAAAAAAAAAAACATCCCAAAAGCTCAAGTCGAATAATATTTTCTTTATTTACACGTCGCAAGAATTTTCCAAAGGTTTTGGTTTTTTTTTTTCAGTTTTTTTATTTTTGGAAAAAAAAAAAAGAAACGAGATGGAAAACACGACTTTTGTTGTTTTTTTTCCTAAAGGGCTAAGGGGATGAAGGATGAGGGAAAAGCAGGAGGGGGGAAAAAAAACTGGGAAAAAGAAAAACCCAAAAAAATCGGGAAAAAGCAAAAAAAAAAAAAAAAAAAAAGGTAGAAAAATAAAATTAAAAAATTCCCAAATTTCTCCCTTTTTCTGGGATTTTCCTGGTGGTGTTTGGAATTATCCCAGATTTTTTATTTATTTTTTTTTATTTATTTTTTATTCCCTCCCTCGTATCGTTCCCAGGAAATAAATTAATTTTTTTGTTTTCACCAAAAAAATGAGGATTTTGGAAAAAAAAAGGAAAACTTAAAAAAATCCCAACAGGAAAATCCCAAATTTTTCTGATTTTTTTCCTCTTTTTTATTCCCCTCCCAACCCGGAAAATTTTTCCCACTTTTTTTTCCCCACTGAAAAATTTTTTTATATTTTAAGGAATTTTTTTTTAAATTTTTAAAAGATTTTTAAAATTTTTTTTAGCATTTTTTTTTCATTTTTTTCCTTTTTTTTTCCAGTTTTATTTTTCATTTTTATCTTAAAAAGCCCCAAATATTTTTTTTTTTTTTTCTTCTTATTATTTATTTTTCCATCAGAGAAAAAAAATTTCGGGGAAAACACCAAAAAAAAGGAAAAAAATTGAAATTAAAAAAAAAAACCAAAACCACCCAAAAAAAAGAGAAATAAAACAACAAAAAAAATCATAAAACCAACAAAAAAAAAATTCCCTAAAACTGCTGGAAAAAAAAAATTAAAAGGGAAGGAAGGAAAATGGGAAAATTTTGGGATTTCTCCCCATTTTCTGCATCCCAAAAGTCCGTGCTTGGATGAGGAGGAGGAAAAGGAAGGAAAGTTTGGAATTTTTTTCCATATTTTTTTTGGGGAAAAACAAAAAAAAAAAAAAAGAGAAAAATTTCCCAGCTCGGCTCAGATCCTGCGGAGCAAAAAATTCCCAAAAATTTCTTCTTCTTCTTTCCCGGAAAATGTTTTTTTTTTTAATTGTTTCCCC
Organism: Lichenostomus cassidix; assembly: GCF_008360975.1. Classification (NCBI taxonomy): domain Eukaryota; kingdom Metazoa; phylum Chordata; class Aves; order Passeriformes; family Meliphagidae; genus Lichenostomus; species Lichenostomus cassidix. The sequence continues at coordinate 3,505,231 of NW_028147632.1, read as the reverse complement.
CGGAAATTTTTGTGGTTTTTTTCTTGGAATTTTTGCAGTTTTTTCCTGGAAATTGCAGTTTTTTTCCTGGAAATTTCACTTTTTTCCCTGGAATTTTCGCAGTTTTTTCCTGGAAATTTTACTTTCTTTGCTGGAATTTTTGGGATTTTTTTCCTGGAATTTTTACAGTTTTTTTCCTGGAAATTTCACTTTTCTTCCTGGAATTTTCTTGCTTTTTTCCTGGAAATTTCAATTTTTTCCCCTGGAATTTTTCTTGGAATTTTCGGGGTTTTTTCCTAGAAATTTCACTCTTTTTCCTGGAATTCTCACTGTTTTTTCCTGGAATTTTCACTTTTTTTCCTGGAATTTTTGCAGTTTTTTTCTTGGAATTTTTGCAGATTTTTTCCTGGAATTTTTACAGTTTTTTTCCTGGAAATTTCACTTTTCTTCCTGGAATTTTCGCCGTTTTTTCCTGGAAATTTCACTTTTTTTCCTGGAATTTTTGCAGTTTTTTCCTGGAATTTTTGCAATTTTTCTGAGGATTTTTCCCTGGAATTTTCGCTGTTTTTTCCTGGAAATTACAGGTTTTTTCTCTGGAATTTTTGGGGTTTTTTTCCTGGAAATTTTGCAGTTTTTTCCTGGAATTTTCACTTTTTTCCCCCTGGAATTTTCACCGTTTTTTCCTGGAAATTTTACTTTTTTTGCTGGAATTTTTCTTGGAATTTTTGGGGTTTTTCCCTGGAATTTTTGCAGTTTTTTCCTGGAAATGTCACTTTTCTTCCTGGAATTTTTCCTGGAAATTTTACTTTTCTTCCTGGAATTCTTCCTGGAAATTTTGCAGTTTTTTCCTGGAAATTTCACTTTTTTCCCCTGGAATTTTTGCATTTTTTCCTGGAATTTTTCTTGGAATTTTCACCATTTTTTCCTGGAAATTTTGCTTTTTTTGCTGGAATTTTTATTGGAATTTTTGGGGTTTTTTCCTGGAATTTTTGCAGTTTTTTTCCTGGAAATTTCACTTTTTTTCCCAGAATTTTTGCAGTTTTTCCTGAGGATTTTTTCCCGGAATTTTTGCAGTTTTTTCCTGGAATTTTTGAATTTTTTTCTGAGGATTTTTCCCTGGAATTTTCGCCGTTTTTTCTTGGAATTTTTGCAGTTTTTTCCTGGAAATTTCACCTTTTTTCCTGGAATTCTTCCTGGAATTTTCACTGTTTTTTCCTGGAATTTTTCTTGGAATTTTCACCATTTTTTCCTGGAATTTTCACTTTTTTCCCCTGGAATTTTCACTGTTTTCCCGGGATTTTTTACTGGAATTTTTGCCATTTTTTCGTGGAATTTTTGCATTTTTTCCTGGAAATTTCACTTTTTTTCCTGTTTTTTTCCTGGAATTTTTCTTGGAATTTTCAGGGCTTTTTCCTGGAATTTTTGCAGTTTTTTTCCTGGAATTTTCCCCTTTTTTTCCTGCTTTTTTTCTGGAATTTTTGCAGTTTTTCCAAGGATTTTTTTTTCTGGAATTTTCACTTTCTTCCCGAGGTTTTTCCCTGGAATTTTCACAGTTTTTTCCAGTTTTTTTACCTCCAAAATTCCACCATTTTCCAGGTTTTTTCCTCCAAAATGTCACCATTTTTTCCAGATATTTTCCCCCAAAATTTCCACATCTTTTCCAGATATTTTTCCTCTAAAATTCCACCATTTTTCCAGATATTTTCCCTCCAAAACTCTCCTATTTTTCCAGGTTTTTTTTCCTCATTCCTCCCCCAAAAATCCTCATTTTTTCTCAATTTTTGCTCATTTTTTCCTCATTTTTCCTCATTTTTCACCATTTTTCCTCATTTTTTCTCCATTTTTCCACTTTTTCCAGGGGAATTTTTGACTTTTTCCTTTTCCAGGTTTTTTTCCTCATTCTTCTCCAAAAATCCTCATTTTTTCCTCATTTTTCACCATATTTTCACCATTTTTTCACCATTTTTCCTCATTTTTTCCAGGAGAATTTTCTGTTTTTTCCTTTTCCAGGTTTTTTTCTTTTCCAGGTTTTTTTTCCTCATTCCTCCCCAAAAATCCTCATTTTTTCCTCATTTTTTCACCATTTTTCCTCATTTTTCACCATTTTTTCTCCATTTTTCCACTTTTTCCAGGAGAATTTTTGTTTTTTTCCATTTCCAGGTTTTTTCCTCATTCCTCTCCAAAAATCCTCATTTTTTCTTCATCTTTCCTCATATTTTCACCATTTTTCCTCATTTCTTCTCCATTTTTCCGCTTTTTCCAGGAGAATTTTAATTTTTCCTTTTCCAGGTTTTTCTTCCTCATTCTTCCCCAAAAATCCTCATTTTTCACCATATTTTCACCATATTTTCCTCATTTTTTACCATATTTTCCTCATTTTTTCCCCATTTTTTCCAGGAGAATTTTCAGTTTTTTCCTTTTCCAGGTTTTTTCTTTTCCAGGTTTTTTTTCCTCATTCCTCCCCAAAAATCCTCATTTTTTCACCATATTTTCACCATATTTTCACCATTTTTCCTCATTTTTCACCATATTTTCCTCATTTTTTCTCCATTTTTCCATTTTTTCCAGGAGAATTTTCAGTTTTTTCCTTTTCCAGGTTTTTTTTTCCTCATTCCTCCCCAAAAATCCTCATTTCTTCCTCATTTTTCACCATATTTTCACCATTTTTTCCTCATTTTTCACCATTTTTTCCAGGGAAATTTTTACTTTTTTCCTCTTCCAGGTTTTTCTTCCTCATTCCTCCCCAAAAATCCTCATTTTTTCCTCATCTTTCCTCATATTTTCACCATTTTTCCTCATTTTTTCTCAATTTTTCACCACTTTTTCCAGGAGAATTTTTGGTTTTTTCCATTTCCAGGTTTTTTTCCTCATTCTTCCCCAAAAATCCTCATTTCTTCCTCATTTTTCACCATATTTTCACCATTTTTCCTCATTTCTTCACCATTTTTCCTCATTTTCTCTCCCTTTTTCCTCATTTTCCGGGGGAATTTCGCGTTTTCTTCCTTTTCCAGGTGTTTTTTTCCGGGAATTCAGGCGGAATCCGAGTCGCTGGTGTCGGAGGAGGAGGAGGAGGAGGAGGAGCTGCTCGAGTCGGAGGAGGAGGAAGAGGCGCTGAGCCGCGAGGCTGCGGCAGCCTGGGAGCTCTCCTGCTTCTCGTTGGCTGCAAAAAAATGGGAAAAAACCAAAAAAAATTGGGATTTTAGGGAAAATTTGGGGTTTTGAGTGCTAAAATCCCGAATTCCCATTAAAAAAATCCCAAATTCCCAACCCCAAACTCCCGAATTTCTCATCCCAGAATCTCAATTTCCAGTTCCGAATTCTCATCCCGGCACTTGGAATTCCCAAAAATCCCAAATTCCAGTCTTAAAGCCTAAAATCCCAAAATTCCCAATCCCAAAATCCCAAAATTCCATAAAAAAAAGTCAAATTCCAATTCCAAAATCCCAAATTCCAATCCCAAATATCAATCCCAAAATGCAATATCAAAATCCCAAAAATTCCAGTCCTAAAATCCCAAATTCCCAGCAAAAAAACCCCAAAATCCTGACTTAAAAAATCTCAATTTCCAGTTCCGAATTCTCCTTCTGGCATTTGGAATTCCCAGATTTCAATCCCGGAATTTTGTCCTGGAATTCCCAAAAAAATCCCAAATTCCCAAATCCCAAAATTCCAAATTCCAATCAAAAAAATTCCCAATCCTAGAGGCTGAAATCCCGAATTTCCATCCCCAAAATCTCATCCTGGAATCCAAAATCCCAAATTTCCAATCCCAAAAATCCCCAGATTCTGATCCCAGAATCTCAATTGCCAACCCCAAAATCTCATCCTGGAATCCCCAAAATCTCAAAATCCCAAAATCCTAAATTTCAATCCCAAAATCCCAAATTTCAATCCCAAAATTCCGAATCCCAGAGTTCTGAGCCTGGGAGCTCTCCTGCTTCTCGTTGGCTGCAAAAAAACCCCAAAAATTTGGGAATTTTAGGGAAAATTTGGGATTTGGGGTGGAGTTTGAGTGTTAAAATGCTGAATTTTAGTACAAAAATTCCAATCCTAAGGGCTGAAATCCCGAAATTCTGTCCCAAAATCTCAATTTCCAACCCCAAGATCTCATCCTGGAATCCCAAAAATCCCAAATTCCAGTCTAAGAGCACAAAATCCCAAAATTCCCAATCCTAAAATCCCAAAATTCCCAAGGGCAAAATCCCAAATTTCAATCAAAAAAAGTCAAATTCCAGTTCTAAAATCCTAAATTCTCATCCCAAATTCCAATCCCAAAATCCCAAATTCCCAAAATTCCAGTTGTAGAGCCTAAAATCCCAAAATCCCAAATTCCAATCAGGAAAATGCTGAATTTCCAATCCCAAAAATCCCAAATCCCAAAATCCCGAATTGAAATCCCAAAATCCTAAATTCTGATCCCAAAATCTCAATTTCCAACCCCAAAATCTCATCCTGGAATCCCCAAAATCCCAAATTTTCAATCCCAAAATTCCGAAATCCCAGAGTTCTGAGCCTGGGAGCTCTCCTGCTTCTCGTTGGCTGCAAAAAACCCAAAAAAATTGGGAATTTTAGGAAAAATTGGGATTTGGGATGGAGACTGAGTGTTAAAATCCTGAAATTTAGTAAAAAAATTCCAATCCTAAGGGCTGAAATCCCGAATTTCTGTCCCAAAATCTCAATTTCCAACCCCAAAAATCTCATCCTGGAATCCCCAAAATCCCAAAATTCCCAATCCCAAAATCCCAAATTTCCATTAAAAAAAGTCAAATTCCAATGCTGAATTTCAATCCCAAATTCCAATTCTAAAATCCCGAATTGAAATCCCAAAATCCCAAATTTGAATCCCAAAAATCCCAAAATTCTGATCCCAAAATCTCAATTTCCAACCTCAAAATCTCATCCTGGAATCCCCAAAATCCCAGATTTTCAATCCCAAAAATCCCAAATTCCCAAATCCCAGAGTTCTGAGCCGCGAGGCTGCGGCAGCCTGGGAGCTCTCCTGCTTCTCGTTGGCTGCAAAAAAACCCCAAAAAATTTGGGAATTTTAGGGAAAATTTGGGATTTGAAATGGAGATAGAGTGTTGAAATCCCAAATTCCCAGCAAAAAATTCGAAATTCCCATCAAAAAATTCCAATCCTAAGGCTGAAATCTCAAAATTCTGACTTAAAAATCTCAATTTCCAACCCCAAAAATCGCATCCTGGAATATCCAAAATCCCAAAATTCCCAATCCCAAATTTCAATAAAAAAAAGTCAAATTTCCAATCCCAAATTCCCAAATTCCAATCCCAAACTGCAATCCCGAAATCCCAAAATTCTCTCCCAAAAATCTCAATTTCCAACCCCAAAATCTCATCCTGGAATCCCCAAAATCCCAAATTTTCAATCCCAAAATTCCGAATCCCAGAGTTCTGAGCCTGGGAGCTCTCCTGCTTCTCGTTGGCTGCAAAAAAACCCAAAAAAATTGGGAAAAATTTGGGAATTTTAAGAAAAATTTGGGATGGATGGAAGCTGAGGCCCTAAAATGCTGAATTCCCATCAAAAAATCCCAATCCTAAAGCCTGAAATCCCAAAATTCTGTCCCAGAAATCCCCAAATTCTAGTTCCAAATCCCAAAATTCTGGATTTTGATCAGAAACGTCAAATTCCAATCCCGAATTGCGACCCCAGAAAGCCAAATCCCAATCCCAAAGTCAAATTTCAATCCCAAAATGTCAAATTCCAATCCCAAAGTATCATCCTGGAATCCCAAAATCGGAAACTGCAATCCGAAATTCCAATCCCAAAATCCCAAATTTCCACAAAAAAATGTCAAATTCCAATTCCGAACTCCAATCCCAAACCCCTAAATTTCAATATCAAACTGCAATCCCAAAAATCCCAGAATTCCAATTCCAAAATTCCGTCTTAAAAAATTCCAATTTCCAGTTCCGAAATCTCATCCTGAAATCCCCAAAAATCCCAAATTCCCAAAATTCCAGTCTTAGAGCCTAAAATCCCAAAATTCCCAATCCTAAAATCCCAAATTCCCAAGGGCAAAATCCCAAATTTCCATAAAAAAGAAGTCAAATTCCAGTTCTAAAATCCTAAATTCTCATCCCGAATTCCAATCCTAAAATCCCAAATTCCAATCCCAAAATCCCAAATTCCCAAATCCCAGAGTTCTGAGCCTGGGAGCTCTCCTGCTTCTCGTTGGCTGCAAAAAAATGGGAAAAAATGGGAAAGATTTGGGATTTTAGGGAAAATTTGGGGTTTTGAGTGCTAAAATCCTGAATTCCCATTAAAAAATCCCAAATTCCGAACCCCAAAATCCCAAATTTCCATTGAAAAAGTCAAATTCCAGTTCTAAAATCCCAAATTCCAATCCCAAACTGCAATCCCAAATTCCCAAAATTCCAGTTTTAGAGCCTAAAATCCCAAAATTCCCAATCCCAAAATCCTAAAAATCCCAATCCCAAAATCCCAAATTCCAATTCCAAATTGAAATCCCAAAATCTCAAATTCCAACCCCAAAATCTCATCCTGGAATCCCCAAAATCTCAAAATCCCAAAATTCCAAATTTCAATCCCAAAATTCCAAATTTCCATCCCAAAATCCCCAAATCCCAGAGTTCTGAGCCTGGGAGCTCTCCTGCTTCTCGTTGGCTGCAAAAAAACCCAAAAATTTGGGAATTTTAGGGAAAAAAATGGGAATTTTGGGGAAATTTGGGATTGGGGGTGGAGTTTGAGTGTTAAAATCCCAAATTCCCAACAAAAAATTCCAATTCTAAAGTCTGAAATCCCAAAATTCTGACTTAAAAATCTCAATTTCCAACCCCAAAAATCTCATCCTGAAATCCCCAAAAATCCCAAATTCCCAAAACTCCAGTCTTAGGGCCTAAAATCCCAAAATTCCCAATCCCAAAATCCCAAATTTCCATAAAAAAAAGTCAAATTTCCAATCCCAAAATCCCAAATTCCAATCCCAAAATCCTCTCCCAAAAATCTCAATTTCCAACCCCAAAATCTCATCCTGGAATCCCCAAAATCCCAAATTTTCAATCCCAAAATCCCGAATCCCAGAGTTCTGAGCCTGGGAGCTCTCCTGCTTCTCGTTGGCTGCAAAAAAACCCCAAAAAATTGGGAATTTTAGGGAAAATTTGGGATTTGGGGTGGAGGTTGAGTGTTAAAATCCTGAATTTTAGTAAAAAAAAATCCGAATTCTAATAAAAAAATGCCGAATTCTAATGAAAAAAATCCTAAATTTCTATTAAGAAATGTCAAATTCCAATTCTAAAATCCCAAATTTCCAATCCCAAAATCCCCAATTGCAATCCCAAATTCCAATCCCAAAACCCCAAATTTCTGATCCCAAAAACCCCAAATTCCAATCCGAAAATCCCAATTTCCCATTAAAGAAAGTCAAATCCCAAAATCCCAAATTGAAATCCAAAAATCCCAAAATTCTGGTCCCAAAATCTCAATTTTCAACCCCAAAATCTCATCCTGGAATCCCCAAAATCCCAAATTCCCAAATCCCAGAGTTCTGAGCCGCGAGGCTGCCGCAGCCTGGGAGCTCTCCTGCTTCTCGTTGGCTGCAAAAAAATGGGAAAAATTGGGAAAGATTTGGGATTTTAGGGAAAATTTGGGGTTTTGAGTGCTAAAATCCTGAATTCCCATCAAAAAATGCCAATCCTAAGGCCTGAAATCCCAAAATTCTGACTTCAAAATCTCAATTTCCAGTTCCGAATTCTCATCCCGGCACTTGGAATTCCCAAAAAAATCCCAAATTCCAGTCTTAGAGCCTAAAATCCCAAAATTCCCAATCCCAAAATCCCAAAATTCCATTTAACAAAGTCAAATTCCAACCCCAAATTCCCAAATTTCAATCCCAAAATCTTAAATTTCAGTATCAAACTGCAATCCTAAAATCCCAAATTGAAATCCCAAATTCCAATCCCAAAAATCCCAAATTCCCATTAAAAAAAGTCAAATTCCAATCCCAAAAATCCCAAAGTCTGATCCCAAATTCCCAAAATCCCAAATTCCAATCCCAAAGTCCCAAAATTCTGATCCCAGAATCTCAATTTCCAACCCCAAAAATCTCATCCTGGAATCCCAAAAATCCCAAATTCCAGTCTAAGAGCACAAAATCCCAAAATTCCCAATCCTAAAATCCCAAATTCCCAAGGGCAAAATCCCAAATTTCCATTAAAAAAAGTCAAATTCTAATCCCAAAATCCCAAATTCAAATCCCAAAATCCCAAATTCAAATCCCAAATTCCAATCCTAAAATCCCAAATTTCCACAAAAAAAAGTCAAATTCCAATTCCAAATTCCAATCCCAAAATCCCAAATTCCCAAAATCTCAAAATCCCAAATTCCCAAAATCTCAAAATCCCAAATTCCGATCCCAAACTGCAATCCCGAAATCCCAAAATTCTCTCCCAAAAATCTCAATTTCCAACCCCAAAATCTCATCCTGGAATCCCCAAAATCCCAAAATTCCTAATCCCAAAATCCCAAATTTCCATGAAAAAAAGTCAAATTCCAATGCTGAATTTCAATCCCAAATTCCAATTCTAAAATCCCAAATTGAAATCCTAAAATCCCAAATTCCAATCCCAAAATCCCAAATTTGAATCCCAAAATCCCAAAATTCTGATCCCAGAAACTCAATTTCCAACCCCAAAATCTCATCCTGAAATCCCCAAAAATCCCAAATTCCCAAAATTCCAGTCTTAGAGCCTAAAATCCCAAAATTCCCAAGGGCAAAATCCCAAAATTCCATTAAAAAAAGTCAAATTCCAGTTCTAAAATCCTAAATTCTAATCCCAAATTCCAATCCTAAAATCCCAAATTCCAATCAGGAAAATCTTGAATTTCCATCCCAAATTTCAATCCCAAAATCCCAAATTCCCAAATCCCAAAGTTCTGAGCCTGGGAGCTCTCCTGCTTCTCGTTGGCTGCAAAAAAATGGGAAAAAACAAAAAAAAATTGGGATTTTAGGGGAAAAAATGGGAATTTTGGGGAAATTTGGGGTTTTGAGTGCTAAAATCCTGAATTCCCATCAAAAAATCCCAAATTCCGAACCCCAAAATCCCAAATTTCCATTGAAAAAGTCAAATTCCAGTTCTAAAATCCCAAATTCCAATCCCAAACTGCAATCCCAAATTCCCAAAATTCCAGTTTTAGAGCCTAAAATCCCAAAATTCCCAATCCCAAAATCCCAAATTCCAATTCCAAATTGAAATCCCAAAATCTCAAATTCCAACCCCAAAATCTCATCCTGGAATCCCCAAAATCTCAAAATCCCAAAATTCCAAATTTCAATCCCAAAATTCCAAATTTCCATCCCAAAATCCCCAAATCCCAGAGTTCTGAGCCTGGGAGCTCTCCTGCTTCTCGTTGGCTGCAAAAAAACCCAAAAATTTGGGAATTTTAGGGGAAAAAATGGGAATTTTGGGGAAATTTGGGATTGGGGGTGGAGTTTGAGTGTTAAAATCCCAAATTCCCAGCAAAAAATTCCAATTTTAAGGGCTGCAATCCCGAAATTCTGTCCCAAAATCTCAATTTCCAGTTCCGAAATCTCATCCTGAAATCCCCAAAAATCCCAAATTCCCAAAACCCCAGTCTTAGAGCCTAAAATCCCAAAATTCCCAAGGGCAAAATCCCAAATTTCCATAAAAAAAAAGTCAAATTCCAGTTCTAAAATCCCAAATTCCAATCCCAAACTGCAATCCCAAATTCCCAAAATTCCAGTTTTAGAGCCTAAAATCCCAAAATTCCCAATCCCAAAATCCCAAATTCCAATTCCAAATTGAAATCCCAAAATCTCAAATTCCAACCCCAAAATCTCATCCTGGAATCCCCAAAATCTCAAAATCCCAAAATCCCAAATTCCCAAATCCCAGAGTTCTGAGCCGCGAGGCTGCGGCAGCCTGGGAGCTCTCCTGCTTCTCGTTGGCTGCAAAAAAACCCAAAAATTTGGGGATTTTAGGGGAAAAAATGGGAATTTTTGGGATTTGGGGTGGAGGTTGAGTGTTAAAATCCTGATTTTTAGTAAAAAAATTCCAATCCTAAGGCCTGAAATCCCAAATTCCCAAAGCCAAAATCCCAAAATTCCATTAAAAAGAGTCGAATTCCAATTCTAAAACCCCAAATTTCAATCCCAAAATCCTAAATTTCAATATCAAATTCCAATCCCAAAATCCCAAATTGAAATCCCAAATTCCAATCGTAAAAATCCCAAATTCCCATTAAAAAAAGTCAAATTCCAATCCCAAAAATCCCAATCCCTAAATCCCAAAGTCTGATCCCAAATTCCCAAAATCCCAAATTCCAATCCCAAAATCCCAAAATTCTGATCCCAGAATCTCAATTTCCAACCCCAAAATCTCATCCTGGAATCCCAAAAATCCCAAATTCCAGTCTAAGAGCACAAAATCCCAAAATTCCCAATCCTAAAATCCCAAATTCCCAAGGGCAAAATCCCAAATTTCCACAAGAAAATGTCGAATTCCAATTCCAAACTCCAATCCCAAAATCCTAAATTTCAATCCCAAATTCCAATCCCAAAAATCCCCAAATTCCGATCCCAAAATCCCAAATTTCCATCAAAAAAGGTCAAATTCCAATCCCAAAATCCCAAATTCCAATCCCAAAATCCCAAATTTCTGATCCCAAAAACCCCAAATTCCAATCCGAAAATCCCAATTTCCCATTAAAAAAAGTCAAATCCCAAAATCCCAAATTCCAATCCCAAAATCCCAAATTGAAATCCAAAAATCCCAAAATTCTGATCCCAAAATCTCATCCTGGAATCCCCAAAATCCCAAAATTCCCAATCCCAAAATCCCGAATTTCCATAAAAAAAAGTCGAATTCCAATTCCGAACTCCAATCCCAAAATCCTAAATTTCAATCCCAAACTGCAATCCCGAAATCCCAAAATTCTCTCCCAAAAATCTCAATTTCCAACCCCAAAATCTCATCCTGGAATCCCAAAATCCCAAAATCCAATCCCAAATTCCCAAAATCCCAAATCCCAGAGTTCTGAGCCTGGGAGCTCTCCTGCTTCTCGTTGGCTGCAAAAAACCCAAAAAATTTGGGAATTTTAGGGAAAATTTGGGATTTGGGATGGAGTTTGAGTGTTAAAATCCCAAATTCCCAGCAAAAAATTCAAAATTCCCATCAAAAAATTCCAATCCTAAGGGCTGAAATCCCAAAATTCTGATCCCAGAATCTCAGTTTCCAACCCCAAAATCTCATCCTGGAATCCCCAAAATCCCAAAATTCCCAATCCCAAAATCCCAAATTTCCATAAAAAAAAGTCAAATTCCGATTCCGAACTCCAATCCCAAAATCCTAAATTTCAATCCCAATTTTCCAATCCCAAAATCCCAAATTCCCAAATCCCAGAGTTCTGAGCCGCGAGGCTGCGGCAGCCTGGGAGCTCTCCTGCTTCTCGTTGGCTGCAAAAAAACCCAAAAATTTGGGAATTTTAGGGGAAATTTGGGATTTGGGGTGGAGGTTGAGTGTTAAAATGCTGAATTTTAGTACAAAAATTCCCATCCTGAAGGCTGAAATCCCGAAATTCTGTCCCAAAATCTCAATTTCCAACCCCAAAATCTCATCCTGGAATCCCCAAAAATCCCAAATTCCCAAAATTCCAGTCTTAGAGCCTAAAATCCCAAAATTCCCAAGGGCAAAATCCCAAAATTCCATTAAAAAAAGTCAAATTCCAGTTCTAAAATCCCAAATTCCAATCCCAAACTGCAATCCCAAATTCCCAAAATTCCAGTTTTAGAGCCTAAAATCCCAAAATTCCCAATCCCAAATTCCCAAAAAACCCAATCCCAAAATCCCAAATTCCAATTCCAAATTGAAATCCCAAAATCTCAAATTCCAACCCCAAAATCTCATCCTGGAATCCCCAAAATCTCAAATCCCAAAATCCCAAATTCCGAATCCCAGAGTTCTGAGCCGCGAGGCTGCCGCAGCCTGGGAGCTCTCCTGCTTCTCGTTGGCTGCAAAAAAATGGGAAAAAACCCAAAAAAAATTGGGATTTTAGGGATTATTTGGGGTTGGGATGGAGTTTGAGTATTAAAATGCTGAATTTTAGTACAAAAATTCCAATTCTAAGGGCTGAAATCTCAAAATTCTGACTTAAAAATCTCAATTTCCAACCCCAAAATCTCATCCTGAAATCCCCAAAAATCCCAAATTCCCAAAATTCCAGTCTTAGAGCCTAAAATCCCAAAATTCCCAATCCTAAAATCCCAAAATTCCCAAGGGCAAAATCCAAAAATTCCATTAAAAAAAGTCAAATTCCAGTTCTAAAATCCTAAATTCTAATCCCAAATTCCAATCCCAAAATCCCAAATTCCCAAATCCCAGAGTTCTGAGCCTGGGAGCTCTCCTGCTTCTCGTTGGCTGCAAAAAAATGGGAAAAAACAAAAAAAAATTGGGATTTTAAGGGAAAAAATGGGAATTTTGGGGAAATTTGGGGTTTTGAGTGCTAAAATCCTGAATTCCCATTAAAAAATCCCAAAATTCCCAAAGGCAAAATCCCAAAATTCCATTAAAAAAAGTCAAATTCCAGTTCTAAAATCCTAAATTCTCATCCCGAATTCCAATCCCAAAATCCCAAATTCCCAAAATTCCAGTTTTAGAGCCTAAAATCCCAAAATTCCTAATCCCAAAATCCCAAATTCCAATCAGGAAAATGCTGAATTTCCAATCCCAAAAATCCCAAAATCCCAAAATCCCAAATTGAAATCCCAAAATCCTAAATTCTGATCCCAAAATTCCAAAATTCTGATCCCAGAATCTCAATTTCCAACCCCAAAATCTCATCCTGGAATCCCCAAAATCCCAAATTTCAATCCCAAAATCCCAAATTCCAATCCCAGAATTCCCAAAATTTCCCAAATTCCCAGTTTTTTTGGGAGGTTTTTTGGCAAAATTCAGCTTTTCACTCCTCATTTCTCCCCAAATAATCCCCAAAATTCCCAAATAATTCCCAAAATTCTTCATTCCCAAATAATTCTTGAATTCCCAAACTCCCAAATTCCCCAAAAATTCCCAAATATTTCCCAATATTTTGACCTTTTTTGGTGTTTTTTTGGGGCAAAATTCAGTTTTTCACTCCTCATTTCACCCAAAAAATTAACAAAATTCCCAAATAATCCCCAAAAAATTCCCCAAATTCCCCAAATTCCCCAAATTTCCCAAATTCCCACCTTTTTTGGGAGGTTTTTTGGCCGAGTTCAGCTGCCCACTGACGTCCTGCAGCCTCTTCTCCAACTCTCTCTTCTTCTCCAGAGCTAATTCCTCTTTCGTCTTCCCAACCGGTTTCTTCAGGGCTGAAAAATTCCCAAAAAATTAGGGAAAAATCCCCAAAAAATTGGGGAAAAATCCCCAAAAAATTGGGGAAAAATTGGGGGAAAATCGAGGAAAATATTGGGGAAAAAACTCCCAAAAATTCCCCAAAAATCCCAATTTTTTTCCTGTAAATTCCCAATTTTTTCCCCAAAAATTTCCCATTTTTCCCCAAAAAATTCAGGAAAGTTCCTGAAAAAATTGGGAAAAAGTTTGGGGAAAAATTGGGGAAAATTGGGAAAAAATTGGGAATAAATTTGGAATTATTGGGAAAATATTGGTAAAATTTTGCCAAAATTTCGAATTTTTGCCCAAAAATTGGGAATTTATTCCGAAAAAATTGGGAAAATTTGGGAAAAAATTGGGAAAAAATTTGGGAAAATATTGGGGAAAATTGGGGAAAAATCAGGGAAAAATTGGGGAAAATATTGGGAAAAAATTCCCCATAAATCTCTATTTTTTCCCCATAAATTCCCAATTTTTTCCCCAAAAATTTCCGATTTTTCCCCAAAAAATTCAGGAAAATTCCCAAAAAAATTGGGGAAAAGTTTGGGAAAATATTGGGGATAATTGGGGGAAAAATTGAGAAAAAAATCCCAATTTTTCCCCCCAAAAATTTGCCAAAAAATCCCCAAAAAATCCTGATTTTTTTCCTAAAAAAATCCCCCAAAAAATGGATTTTTTCTGCAAAAAAATCCCAAATTTCCCCCAAAAAATCTCTTGTTTTTTCCTAAAAAAATCCCCCAAAAAATCTGATTTTTTCCCCAAAAAACCTGATTTTTTCCCTGAAAAATCCTAATTTTTCCCTAAAAAATCCCCAAAAAATCCCAATTTTTCCCAAAAAACTCCCGATTTTTTCCGCGTAAATTCCCAATATTTCTCTCAAAAAATCCCAAAAAACTCCCAAAAATTGCCTATTTTCCCCCAAAAATTCCTGATTTTTTCGGCGTAAATTCCCAATATTTCCCCCAAAAATTCCCAATTTTTCTATTAAAAAATCCCAAAAAATTCCCGATTTTTCTATAAAAATTTCCCGATTTTTTCCGCGTAAATTCCCAATATTTCTCCAAAAAAATCCTAAAAAAATCCTAAAAAATTCTCAATTTTTCCCCAAAAATTCCCGATTTTTTCCGCGTAAATTCCCAATATTTCCCCCAAAAAATCCCAATTTTTTCCGCGTAAATTCCCAAAAAATTACCGATTTTTCCCGCAAAAAATCCAATTTTTTCCCCAAAAAAATCCCAGTATTTTCCCCAAAAATTCACCAAAAAATCGCAAAAAATTCCCCAAAAAACCCTGATGTTTTCCCCAAAAATTCACCAAAAAATCCCCAAAAAATCCCAATTTTTCCCCAAAAAATCCCAACTTTTTCCTGAAAAAATCCCCAAAAAATCAGATTTTTTTCCCAAAAAATCCCAAAAAAATCAGATTTTTTCCCTGAAAAATCACAATTTTTTCCCCAAAAAATTCCCAATAAAATCCGATTTTTTTCCCAATAAAATCCCATTTTTTCCCCATAAAATTCCCAATAAAATTCCTACTTTCACTGTAGGGTTTCCTGGGTTTTTTCCTCAAACACGACAACACATATCTCTCCAACTCCCTCAAGGTCGAAGGTTTCAAGGTCTCAAAGTCGATTTCGATCTCCTCGGGGTTGGAATCCCTCAGGGAAACCTCCCTGGACTGGATGATGGGAACAACTCTTCCCACTTTGGACCCCAAAAAATTCCCCAAAAATCCCAAATTTGTCCCTAAAAAATTCCCAAAATTTCCCGATTTTTCCCTAAAAAATTTCCTGATTTGTCCCTAAAAAAATCCCAAAAAATTCCCCCAAAAAATCTGATTTTTTCCCCGAAAAATCCCAATTTTTCCCTAAAAAATTCCCCAAAAAATCCCAAATTTTCCCCAAAAATTTCCCGATTTTTCCCCTAAAGTTTCCCGATTTTTTCCGCGTAAATTCCCAATATTTCTCCGAAAAAATCCTAAAAAATTCCCAAAAATTCCCGATTTTTTCCGCGTAAATTCCCAATATTTCCCCCAAAATCCGCAAAAATTCCGATATTTCCCCAAAATCCCAATTTTTTCCGTAAATTAAAAAATTCCGATTTTTCCCGCAAAAAATCGATTTTTCCCCAAAAATCACAATATTTACCCCAAAAATTCGCAAAAAAATCCCAAAAAATTCCCCAAAAAATCTGATTTTTTCCCCAAAAAATCCCAATAAAATCCCAATATTTTCCCAAAAAATTCACCAAAAAAATCCCAAAAAATTCCCTAAAAAATCCGATTTTTTCCCCAAAAAATCTGAATTTTTTCCCTAAAAAATCCCAATTTTTTCCCTAAAAATTCCCAATAAAATCCCAATTTTTCCCCAAAAAATTCCCAATAAAATCCCATTTTTTCCCAATAAAATTCCCCAAAAAAATCCGATTTTTTTCCTACTTTCACTGTAGGGTTTCCTGGGTTTTTTCCTCAAACACGACAACACATATCTCTCCAACTCCCTCAAGGTCGAAGGTTTCAAGGTCTCAAAGTCGATTTCGATCTCCTCGGGGTTGGAATCCCTCAGGGAAACCTCCCTGGACTGGATGATGTGAACAACTCTTCCCACTTTGGACCCCAAAAAATCCCCCAAAAATCCCACATTTTTCCCTAAAAAATTCCCAAAATTTCCCGATTTTTCCCTAAAAAATTCCCCAAAATTTCCCGATTTGTCCCTAAAAAAATCCCAAAAAATTCCCCAAAAAATCTGATTTTTCCCCTGAAAAATCCTAATTTTTCCCTAAAAAATTCCCCAAAAAATCCCAAATTTCCCCCAAAAATTTCCCGATTTTTCCCCTAAAGTTTCCCGATTTTTTCCGCGTAAATTCCCAATATTTCTCCGAAAAAAAATCCCAAAAAACTCCCAAAAATTGCCTGTTTTTCCCCAAAAATTCCTGATTTTTTCCACGTAAATTCCCAATATTTCCCCCAAAAATCCCAAATTTTTCTGCATCAATTTCCCGATTTTTTCCGCGTAAAATCCCAATATTTCCCCCAAAAAATCCCATTTTTTTCCTCAAAAATTCCCAAAAAATTACCGATTTTTCCCGCAAAAAATCCGATCTTTTCCCCAAAAAATCCCAATATTTTCCCCAAAAATTCGCGAAAAAATCCCAAAAAATCCCCCAAAAAATCTGATTTTTTCCCCGAAAATTCCCCAAAAAATCTGAATATTTTCCCCAAAAATTCGCGAAAAAATCCCAAAAAATTCCCCAAAAAATCTGATTTTTTTCCCCAAAAATTCACCAAAAAATCCCCCAAAAATCTGATTTTTTCCCTAAAAAAATCCCAATTTTTTCCCGAAAAAATCAATATTTCCGAAAATCCCCAAAATCTGATTTTTCCCCAAAAAATCCCAAAAAAATCCCAAAAAAATCCAATTTTTTCCCCAAAAAATCCCCATTTTTTCCCAATAAAATCCCAATTTTTTAGACCAAAAAAAATCAATTTTTCTCCTACTTTCACTGTAGGGTTTCCTGGGTTTTTTCCTCAAACACGACAACACAGATCTCTCCAACTCCCTCAAGGTCGAAGGTTTCAAGGTCTCAAAGTCGATTTCGATCTCCTCGGGGTTGGAATCCCTCAGGGAAACCTCCCTGGACTGGATGATGTGAACAACTCTTCCCACTTTGGACCCCAAAAAATCCCCCAAAAATCCCACATTTTTCCCTAAAAAATTCCCCAAAATTTCCTGATTTTTCCCTAAAAAAATCCAAAAAATTCCCCCAAAAAATCTGATTTTTTCCCCGAAAAATCTTAATTTTTTCCCTAAAAAATTCCCCAAAAAATCCCAAATTTTCCCCAAAAATTTCCCCATTTTCCCCTAAAGTTTCGATTTTCCGCGTAAATTCCCGATATTTCCCCCAAAAAATCCCAATTTTTTCCGCGTAAATTCCCAAAAAATTACCGATTTTTCCCGCAAAAAATCCAATTTTTTCCCCAAAAAAATCCCAGTATTTTCCCCAAAAATTCACCAAAAAATCGCAAAAAATTCCCCAAAAAACCCTGATGTTTTCCCCAAAAATTCACCAAAAAATCCCCAAAAAATCCCAATTTTTCCCCAAAAAATCCCAACTTTTTCCTGAAAAAATCCCCAAAAAATCAGATTTTTTTCCCAAAAAATCCCAAAAAAATCAGATTTTTTCCCTGAAAAATCACAATTTTTTCCCCAAAAAATTCCCAATAAAATCCGATTTTTTTCCCAATAAAATCCCATTTTTTCCCCATAAAATTCCCAATAAAATTCCTACTTTCACTGTAGGGTTTCCTGGGTTTTTTCCTCAAACACGACAACACATATCTCTCCAACTCCCTCAAGGTCGAAGGTTTCAAGGTCTCAAAGTCGATTTCGATCTCCTCGGGGTTGGAATCCCTCAGGGAAACCTCCCTGGATTGAATGATGTGAACAACTCTTCCCAATTTTTCTCCGGGAAGTTTGTTGATATCCAAACTCAACTGTCGTTTCTCGTCGTAACTCATCGGTTTGGATTCTTCTTCCTCCTCCGAATCCAGCAGGGAGGAGGGAGGAGCTGGTAGGGGAGCTTTGCATTTCTTGGAGTTTCTGGGAAAAATTAAAATAAAAATTAAAATAAAAATAAAATAAAATTAAATAAAAGGAAATTAGGGAGAATTTTGGGGTTTTTGGGGTTTTTTTCCTGAAAAAATCTGGGTTTTTTTAGGGTTTTTTTTCCTAGGAAAATAACAAAAATTGTGGTATTTTGAGGGTTTTTTTTCATGGAAAGATTGTGAAAATTCTGGCATTTAAAGGGTTTTTTTTCATGGAAAAATCGTGAAAATTCTGGCATTTTTAGGGGTTTTTTCCATGGAAATACAGTGAAAATTCTGGCTTTTTTAGAGGTTTTTTTTCCCAAAAAATAAGTGGCATTTTCCTCTAAAATTCTGGCATTTTTAGAGGTTTTTTTTCCCCAAAAAATCGTGAAAATTGTGGCATTTTTAGGGTTTTTTTCCCTGAAAAATCGTGAAAATTGCGGCATTTTTAGGGGTTTTTTTCCTAAAAAAATTGTGAAAATTGTGGCATTTTTAGAGGTTTTTTTTCCCAAAAAATAAGTGGCATTTTCCTCTAAAAATCTGGCATTTTTAGAGGTTTTTTCCCATGGAAAAATTGTGAAAATTCTGGCATTTTTAGGGGTTTTTTTCCTGAAAAAATCGTGAAAATTGTGGCATTTTAAGGGTTTTTTCCCCCAAAAAAATAGTGAAAATTCTGGTGGTTTTAAGGGTTTTTTTTTCCCTGAAGAAATAGTGAAAATTGCAGTGGATTTAGGAGTTTTTTCCCTCAAAAATTCTGGTTTTTTAGGGTTTTTTTCCTGAAAAAATAGTGAAAATTGTGGCATTTTTAGGATTTTTTTCCCCAAAAAATTAATGAAAATTGCAGTGGATTTAGGAGGTTTTTTCCCTGAAAAATTCTGGGTTTTTTAGGGTTTTCCTAGATAAATTTTCAAAAAGCCAAAAAAAAAATCCAAAAAAATCCTAAAAGTTCCCAAAAAATCCCTGAAAAACCAAAAAAATTATTAAAAAATCAAAAAAAAATCCCCAAAAATCCCCCCAAAAAATCCCAAAAAATCCCAAAAAATTCTCAAAAAATCACAAAAAATTCTCGAAAAATCACAAAATAAATAAAAAAAAAAATTTTAAAAAAATAAAAAAAAATTCCAAAAACACCTAAAAATCCCCAAAAAACCCCCAAAAATATTAAAAAATAAAAAAAAATTCCCCAAAAAATAAAAAAAATTCCAAAAAATCCCCAAAAAATTCCACAAAATCCCCCAAAAAATCACCAAAAAACCCCCAAAAATTCTCAAAAAATCACAAAATAAATATTGAAAAAAAAACCAATAAACAAAACCCTAAAAATTCCCAAAAAATCCCTGAAAAACAAACAAAAAAATTATTAAAAAACCCCAAAAAATTCCAATAAAACCCCAAAAACATTCCGAAAAAAATCCCAAAAAATTCTCAAAAAATCACAAAAAATTCTCAAAAAAACACAAAATAAATGTCAAAAAAAAAAAAATTCCAAAAAACCCTAAAAATCCCCAAAAAACCCACAAAAAATTATTAAAAAATAAAAAAAAATCCCCAAAAAATAAAAAAATTCCAAAAAATCCCCAAAAAATTCCACAAAATCCCCAAAAAACCCCCAAAAATTCTCAAAAAATCACAAAATAAATTCAAGAAATCCAAAAAATCTCTAAAAAAACCTAAAAATCCCCTAAAAAACCCACAAAAATATTAAAAAATAAAAAAATCCCCAAAATCCCAAAAATCCCAAAAATCCCAAAAATTTCAAAATCCCTAAAATCCCAAAATCCCTAAAATCCTCGAAAAATCACAAAATAAATTCAAGAAATCCAAAAACACCTAAAAATCCCCAAAACCCCACAAAAATTACTAAAAATCAAAAATTCCAAAAAAATCAGAAAAAATCCCAAAAAATCCCAAAAAAATCCCAAAAATTCCCAAAAATCCCTAAAAAATCCCAAAAAATCCCCAAAAACCCTCGAAAAATCACAAAATAAATTCAAGAAATCCTAAAAATCCCCAAAAAACCCACAAAAAATTATTAAAAAATCAAAAAAAATTCCAAAAAATCCCCAAAAAATCCCCAAAAATCCCAAAAAATCCCCAAAAAATCCCAAAAATCCCCCAAAAAACTCACTTAGATCCTCCTCCTGCAGCTTTCTTCGCCCTCCTGCTCTGAGCCTGTCGGGATCGACTCTCCCTGGAATCTTCATCAGTCATTCCTCCTCCTCCTCCTCCTCCTCCTGCTGCTGCTCTGCCTTTGTGCTTCTCTGACTTCTTCTTCTTCCTCTTCTCCCGTTTCCTCTTGGGTTTGCACACTGGGCCCTGGGAAAGGGCAGCCAGCTGCTCGTGCACTGCTCGAAGCTAGGGAGAAAATCCAAAAAAAAAAGGAAACTTTAGGGATTATTTGGGATTTTTTGGGGATTTTTTACCTTTTTTTAGCGATTTTTTGAGAATTTTTTGGGATTTTTTACGATTTTTTTGGATTTTTTACCATTTTCTGGGGATTTTTTATGATTTTTCTGCGATTTTTTACGAATTTTTGGGGTTTTTTTACAATTTTTCGAGAATTTTTTATCATTTTTCTGGGGTTTTTTACACTTTTTGAGAATTTTTTATTATTTTTTGGGGATTTTTTACCATTTTTTGAGAATTTTTTATTATTTTTTTGGGATTTTTTACCTTTTTTTGGGGATTTTTTACGATTTTTCGGGATTTTTTCACCATTTTTTGGGGATTTTTTTACCATTTTTCGGGATTTTTTTGATGGATTTTTTAGAGTTTTTCTGGAATTTTTCCACAGTTTTCCCGGAATTTTTCTAGCAATATTTCCAAAATTTTTCTGGAATTTTCCCAGCAATGTTTCCAGAATTTTCCCAGAATTTTCCCGTAATCTTTCCAGAATTCTTCCACCAATATTTCCGCAATTTTCCCATAATTTTCCCGCAATTTTTATGGAATTTTCCCAGAAGTTTTCCAGAATTCTCCTGGAATTTTTCCTGGTATTTTCCCAGAGTTTTCCTGGAATTTTCCCAGAATTTTTCTGGAAGTTTTCCAGCAACATTTCAAAAATTTTTCCATAATTTTCCTGGAATTTTCCCAGCATTTTTCCAACAATATTTCCAGAATTTTCCAGGAATTTTCCTGGAATTTTTCCCAAATTTTTCTGGAATTTTCCCAGCAACATTTCCAGAATTTTTCCAGCAACAATTCCATCATTTTTTCCCAAATTCTTCTGGAATTTTTCCATAGTTTTCCTGGAAATTTTCCATAATTTTCCAGGAACTTTCCCAATATTTTCCCGCAATTTTTCCATAATTTTCCAGGAATTTCCCCATCATTTTCCCACAATTTCCTGGAAATTTCCCGGAATTTTCCCAACATTTTTTTTTTAAATTTTCCTGGAATTTTTCCATCATTTCCCCGGAATTTTCCTGGAGCATTTCCATCCATTTTCCAGGAACTTTCCCAATATTTTCCTGGAATTTTTCCATGATTTTCCTGGATTTTTTTAAAAATTTTTCCTGGAATTTTTCCATCATTTCCCCGGAATTTTCCTGGAGCATTTCCATCCATTTTCCAGGAACTTTCCCAATATTTTCCTGGAATTTTTCCACGATTTTCCTGGATTTTTTTTTTAATTTTTCCCATAATTTTCCTGGAATTTTTTGGGAATTCTCCCCACCTGCTCCTGCAGCTCGGCCAGCCTGTTGGCTCTCTCCTCCTCGGAATCTGACGACTCCTCTGACTCCGTGGAGCTTTCGGTGGAACTTTCCTCATCCTCATCCTCCTCCTCCTCCTCCTCCTCATCCTCATCCTCCGACGAAGATTCCTCCGAGGAGGATTTGGGAATTGCCATGGCAGCCAGAGCTGAGGAGCTGCTGGAGTCTTGGGGCTCGTCTGGCATTTTGGCGTAGCTGAACTCGAACACATCCTGGAAAAAATTCAGATTTTTTGGAGATTTTGGAGAAATTCTGGAGTTTAATTCCAAAAAATCCCAAAATTCTAGCGCAAAAATCCCCAAAATTCCATCGTTTTCTCATCATCTGACGTGGAAGAAAGGCTCCAAATCCCAAAAATCCCCAAAATTTCATGGTTTTCTGATGATTCAACTTGGAAAAAAAAGGCAAAAAAATCCCAAAAAATTCTCAGGATTCGATCCTAAAAATCACAAAAATTCAATCCTGAAAATCCTTTGGATTCTCTCCCAAAAATCCTGAAGATTCTAGCCCTAAGATCCCCAAAATTCCGTCCAAAAATCCCCAAGATTTCATCTCAAAAATCCCCAAAATTCCATTCGAAAAACCCTCAGAATTCAATCCCAAAAATCCCAAGATTTCATCCCAAAAATCCCCAAAATTCTATCCCAAAATCCCAAAGATTCTGTTCCTAAAATCCCCAAAATTCCATCGCAAAAATCTGCAAAACTATTTCCCAGAAATCCCCAGTTTCTGTCCCAAAAATCCCCAGGATTCCATCCCAAAAATCGCCAAAATTACATCCAAAAATTCCCAAAATTCCAAACCATAAATCCCTAAAACAATCCCTAAGAGTCATCTTAAAAATCCCTAAAAATTCCCCTAAAAATCTCCAAAAAATCCCCAAAACTCCCCCCAAAATCCCAAAAGATTCCCCAAAAATATCCTCAAAAAATCCATTAAAAATCCCCAAAACATCCCCAAAAAATCCCTAAAAAATCCAAAAAAATTCATTAAAAATCCTTTAAAACCCCCAAAAAATCCCAAAAAACCCCCAAAAAATAAAAAAAAAATCCCAAAAAATCCCATTTTCCCCAGGATTTTTAGGAATTCCCACCTGGAGTTTCCTGGCCATGGCCACCATGTCATGATCAGGAGGATTGTATTTGTAAACAAAAAAAATCTCTAAAAATCCCCAAAAAAACCCCAAAAAATCCAGAAACAAATCCTAAAAAAACTTTAAAAATTCCCTAAAAATTCCCTAAAAAACCCCCCAAAAATCCCATAAAATTCCCTAAAAATCCCCCCAAAAATCTCAGAAAAATCCTTAAAAATTCCTAAAAATAATAAAAAATTCCTGAAAAAAAATCCCTAAAAATTCCCAAAAAATTCCCCAAAAAATCCATTAAAAAACTCCAAAAATCCCAAAAAACCCCAAAAAATCCCCAAAATCCCCAAAAAGCCCTAAACTCTCTAAAAATAATTTTTAAAGAAATCCAAAAAAATTCCCTAGAAAATCCTAAAGTCCCCAAAAATCTGTAAAAATTCCCTAAAAATTCCCCAAAAATCCCCCCAAAATCCCCCCAAAAAATTCCCCAAAAAAGACCATTAAAAATCCATTGAAAGTCCCTAAAAATTCTCTAAAAATCCATTCAATATCCCAAAAGATCCCAAAAAAATCCCTAAAAACCCTAAAACATTGGCAAAAAATCCATTAAAAATCCCCAAAAAAACCCTCAAGAAATACCAAAAAAATCCCCAAAAAATCCCTAAAAAACCTCAAAAATATCTCCAAAAAAAACGCTAAAAATCCAAAAAAAACGGAAAAATCCATAAAAATCACCAAAAAAATCCCTAAAAACTAAACAAAAAAACCTCAACAGTCCCTAAAAATAATTTTTTAAAAATCTTTTTAATAAAATCCCAACACATTCCCGAAAAAACCCTAAAAAATCCACCAAAAATCCTGAAAAACCCACAAAAAATCCCCCAAAAAATCCCAAAAAATTTGAAAAAAATCCCAAAAATCCCCAACAACCCCACAATTAATTTTTTTCCCAGGAATTCCCACCTGAAGTTTCCTGGCCATGGCCACCACGTCGTGATCGGGAGGATTGTATTTGTAAACAAAAAACAAAAAATCCCTAAAAATCCCCAAAAAAACCCCCCAAAATTCCCCAAAAAAATCCAGAAACAAATCCTAAAAAATCCCCCAAAAATGGCATAAGATTCCCTAAAAATACCCCAAAAAATCCCATAAAATTACCTAAAAATCCCCAAAAAATCCCCAAAATTCTCAGAAAAATCCTTAAAAATTCCTAAAAATAATAAAAAATCCCCAAAAAATCCATTAAAAACCCCCAAAAAAATCCCAAAAAATCCCAAAAATCCAAGAAAAAAACCCCTAAACTCTCTAAAAGTAAGTTTTAAAAATCCCTTTAAAAAAATCCCAAAAAATTCCCTAAAAAACCCTCAAAAATCCCCAAAAAATCCCTAAAAAATAAAAAAAAATCCCTAAAAAACCCTAAAAAAATCCCAAAAAAACCTCAAAAAAAATCCCAAAAAATCCCCAAAAATCCCATTTTTCCCAGAAACTTTGTTAATTCCCACCTGGAGTTTCCTGGCCATGGCCACCACGTCGTGATTGGGAGGATTGTATTTGTAAACAAAAAAAAAATCCCCCAAAAATCCAGAAATAAATGCCAAAAAATCCCCAAAAAATCCCCAAAAAATCTCCTAAAATTCCCATAAAATTCCCTAAAAAGTCCCTAAAAAAATCTCAGAAAAATCTCTAAAAATCAAAAAATTTTTTTTAAAAAATCCCCAAGAAATTCCTAAAAAAATAAGAAAATTCCTAAACCCTAAAAGCCCAAAATCTCATAAAAAAATAGAAAAAAACCTCAAAAAAATCCCTTTAAAAATCCCTAAAAAATCAAAAAAAAATCCCTAAAACTTCTTTAAAAATCCCCAAGAGATCCATTAAAAATCCCCCAGAAAATCAATGAAAAATCTCAAAAAAATCCAAAAAAACCCCCAAAAAATCCATTAAAAATCCCTAAAAAACCCGAAAAAATCCCAAAAAATCCCGAAAAAATCCCCAAAAATCCCATTTTTTTTCCATTTTCCCCAGAAACTTTAGGAATTCCCACCTGGAGTTTCCTGGCCATGGCCACCACGTCGTGATCGGGAGGATTGTATTTGTAAACAAAAAACCCTAAAAATCCCCAAAAAAATCCAGAAACAAATCTCAAAAATTCCCATAAAATTCTCTAAAAATTCCCTAAAAAACCCCCCAAAAATCCCATAAAATTCCCTAAAAATCCCCCAAAATCTCAGAAAAATCTTTAAAAACGCCTAAAATAATAAAAATCCCTGAAAAATCCTCTAAAAAAATTCCAAAAAATTTCCTAAAAATCCCAAAAATCCATTACAACCCCCCAAAAAATCCCCAAAATCCAAGAAAAAACCTAATCTCTCTAAAAATAATTTTTAAAAAAATCCCTTTTTAAAAATCCCCAGAAATTCCCTAAAAAACCTTAAAAAATCTCCAAAAAATCCCTAAAAAACCCTAAAAAATCCCTCCAAAAAATCCCAAAAAATTCCACAAAATTCCACAAAATTCCACAAAATTCCCCAAAATCCCCAACAACCCCACAATTTTTTTTTTTTTAGGAATTCCCACCTGGAGTTTCCTGGCCATGGCCACCACGTCGTGGTCGGGAGGATTATATTTGTAGCAATTGGAAAACATCAACCGAACGTCGGCGGCGAATTCCTGCGCGTCGCGATAGTCGCGATTCTCCATCTTCCTCTGCGGGGAAAAAACGGGATAAAGTTATTCCCAAAACGTAGGAAATTGGGCTGAAAAAATTCTGGAGAAATTGGGGAAAAATTGGGCCAAAATCAGGGAAAATTCAGGGAAAATTAAAAAAAAATTCTGGAAAAATCGGGCAAAAATTCGGGAAAAATTGGGCAAAAATTCCAGAAAAATTGGCCAAAAATTCAGGAGAAATCGGCCAAAAATTCACAAAAAATTGGGCAAAAATTCGGGAAAAATCAGCCAAAATTCAGGGAAAATTGGGCAAAAATTTGGGAAAAATCGGGGGAAATTTGGCGAAAATTGGGCAAAAATTTGGGAAAATTGGGCAAAAATTCGGGAAAAATCAGCCAAAATTCTGGGAAAAATTGGGCAAAAATTCGGGGAAAATTGGGCAAAAATTCGGGGAAAATTGGGCAAAAATTCGGGGAAAATTGGGCAAAAATTCGGGGAAAATTGGGCAAAAATTCGGGGAAAATTGGGCAAAAATTCGGGGAAAATTTGGGCAAAAATTCACGAAAAATTGGGCAAAAACTCAAGAAAAATGGGTCAAAATTCAGGGAAAAATTGGCCAAAATTCTGAGAAAAATTGGCTAAAATTTTGGGGAAAACATCAACCGAACATCGGCAGCGAATTCCTGAGCGTCGCGATAGTCGCGATTCTCCATCTTCCTCTGCGGGGAAAAAACGGGATAAAGTTATTCCCAAAATGTGGGAAATTGGCTGAAAAAATTCTGGAGAAATTGGGGAAAAATTGGGCAAAAATTCGGGAAAATTCAAAAAAAATTTGGGAAAAATCGGGCAAAAATTCCAGAAAAATTGGGCAAAAATTCGGGAAAAATCGGGGGAAATTTGGCGAAAATTGGGCAAAAATTCCAGAAAAATTGGCCAAAAATTCCAGAAAAATTGGCCAAAAATTCAGGAGAAATCAGCCAAAAATTCACAAAAAATTGGGCAAAAATTCGGGAAAAATCAGCCAAAATTCTGGGGAAAATTGGCCAAAATTCGGGGAAAATGGAGCAAAAATTCGGGGAAATTTGGGCAAAAATTCGGGGAAAATTGGGCAAAAATTGGGGGAAAATTGGGCAAAAATTGGGGGAAATTTGGGCAAAAATTGGGGGAAATTTGGGCAAAAATTGGGGGAAATTTGGGCAAAAATTGGGGGAAATTTGGGCAAAAATTGGGGGAAATTTGGGCAAAAATTCATGAAAAATTGGCCAAAAACTCAAGAAAAATTGGCCAAAATTCTGGGAAAAATTGGCCAAAATTCTGGGAAAAATTGGCTAAAATTTGGGGAAAACATCAACTGAACATCGGCAGCGAATTCCTGAGCGTCGCGATAGTCGCGATTCTCCATCTTCCTCTGCGGGGAAAAAACGGGGAAAAGTTATTCCCAAAATGTGGGAAATCGTGGGCAAGTTGGCTGAAAAAATTCTGGAGAAATTAGGGAAAATTTGGGGAGAAATTGGGGGAAATTTGGGGAAAATTTCGGGGAAAATTGGGCAAAAATTTGGGAAAAATCACCCAAAAATCATAATTTTCATGGTTGTTTAGATCTTGTCCTGAATGTCTCAAAATTCCAGGAAAATTAAAGAAAAATTCCAGGAAAATTCCCCAAAAATACTGAGAAAAATTGGCAAAAAATTTGGGAAAAATAGGCAAAATTCCAGGAAAAATCAGCCAAAATTCTGGGAAAAATTGGGCAAAAATTCGGGGAAAATTGGGCAAAAATTCACAAAAAATTGGGCAAAAACTCGAGAAAAATTGGCCAAAATTCAGGGAAAAATTGGCCAAAATTCTGGGAAAAATTGGCCAAAAATTTGGGGAAAACATCAACCGAACATCGGCAGCAAATTCCTGAGCGTCGCGATAGTCGTGATTCTCCATCTTCCTCTGCGGGGAAAAATCGGGATAAAGTTATTCCCAAAATGTGGGAAATTGGCTGAAAAAATTCTGGAGAAATTGGGGAAAAATTGGGCAAAAATTTGGGGAGAAATTGGGCAAGAATTCGGGAAAAGTTGGGCAAAAATTCCAGAAAAATTGGCCAAAAATTCAGGAGAAATTGGCCAAAAATTCACAAAAAATTGGGCAAAAATTCGGGAAAAATCAGCCAAAATTCTGGGAAAATTGGGCAAAAATTCAGGGAAAATTGGGCAAAAATTCGGGGAAAATTGGGCAAAAACTGTCATTTTCATTGTGGTTCAAACCTCGTCCTGAAGGTTTTAAAATTCCAGGAAAATTCCCCAAAATTTCTGGGAAAATCTGCCCAAAAAATTCCAGGAAAATTCAAAAAAAATTGTGGGAAAATCTCCCTAAAAATTCCGGGAAAAATCAACCAAAAATTCTGGAAAAATCGGCCAAAAATTCCGGAGAAATTGGCCAAAAATTCCAGAAAAATCGGCCAAAAATTCACAAAAAATTGGGCAAAAATTCGAGAAGAATTGGTCAAAATTCTGGGAAAATTGGGCCAAAATTCTGGGGAAAATTGGCCAAAATTCTGGGAAAAATTGGTCAAAATTCCAGGAAAAATCAGCCAAAAATTCGGGAAAAATCACCCAAAAATCATAATTTTCACGGTGGTTTAAATCTTGTCCTGAACGTCTCAAAATTCTGGGAAATTTTCAAAAAGTTCTGGAAAAATCTCCCCAAAAATTCTAGGAAAAATTCCCCAAAAATTCGGGAAAATTGGGCAAAAATTTGGGGAAAATCAGCCAAAAATTCAGGGAAAATTGGACAAAAATTTGGGAAAGTTGGGCAAAAATTTGGGAAAATTTGGGCAAAAATTTTTATTTTCATCATAGGAAACTGGGAAAATTCCAAAAAATTCTCACCTTGATGTTGCCGCAACTGCTTCCCGACCACTTAAAAATTCCTAAAAAAATCCTAAGAAAATCCTAAAAAATTCCCAAAAATTCTGAGAAAATTCCCAAAAATCCTCACCTTGATGGTGTTGACATCCATGGGAGTTTTGCTTCCTAAATCCCTGAAAATCCTGGGAAAATCCTCACTGCAATCTGCACTAAAACCTTCCGCGACCACTTGAAAAATCCGAAAAAAATCGAAAAAAAATCGAAAAAAAATCCTAAAAATTT
Organism: Lichenostomus cassidix; assembly: GCF_008360975.1. Taxonomy (NCBI): domain Eukaryota; kingdom Metazoa; phylum Chordata; class Aves; order Passeriformes; family Meliphagidae; genus Lichenostomus; species Lichenostomus cassidix. Next base: position 3,476,703 of record NW_028147632.1, on the reverse strand, counting down.
GAAAAAAAATTTGGAAAAATCTGGAAAAATTCCCAAAAATCCCTACCTTGATGGTGCTGAGATCCATGGGATGCTTGATGATCTCATGATAATCATGCAGCCCCAAAGCCGACGCATCCACCGGCTTGTAGAACGGCCAAGCGTACGCCGCATCAAAACACTTAAAAAATCCCAAAAAAATCCTAAAAAAATCCTAAAAAAATCCCAAAAATTAAAAAAAAATTCCCAAAAATTCTCACGTTGATGATGTTGAGATCCATGGGAGTTTTGCTTCCCAAACCCCTGAAAATCCTGGGAAAATTCCCAAAAAATCCTCACCTTGATGTTGCCGCAATCGTTTCGCGACCACTTAAAAAATCCGAAAAAAATTCGTAAAAAATTGAAAAAAAATCCTAAAAATTCCCCAAAAAATCCCAAAAAATTCCCAAAAATCCTCACCTTGATGATCCTGAGATCCATGAGAATTTTGCTTCCCAAACACCTCAAAATCCTGGGAAAATCCTCACTGCAATCTGCACTAAAATCTTTCGCGACCGCTTAAAAAACCCGAAAAAAATCGAAAAAAAATCGTAAAAAATCGAAAAAAAATCGAAAAAAAATCGGGAAAAATCCCAAAAAATTCCCAAAAGTCCCTACCTTGATGGTGCTGAGATCCATGGGATGCTTGATGATCTCATGATAATCATGCAGCCCCAAAGCCGACGCGTCCACCGGCTTGTAGAAGGGCCAAGCGTACGCCGCGTGTTTTTTGGACAACAGCTCCTTCAAGATGCCGTTGCAATATTTCAGCTGCTCGGAAAGTTTTCCCTTTTTGGAGGTTTGGTGCTGCTGGGAGTCTGGGAGGTCTTTCCTGGGGGGTTTGATGGGTCGGCCGCTCTCCCTCCTGGCTGGGATTTTGGAGGATTTGGGGTTTTCCAGAGGGGAGGATTCGCCGCCGCTGGTGGCGATGATGGCCGTGGTGGTGGGAGTGGTGGTGTCGGCTTTGCGCTTCACGCCTTTTTTCTGGGGGGAAAAATTAGGGATTTGGGGTGAGAAATTCAATAGGAATTCTTGTCTTGAAGGGTTAAATGACTCCTGAAAATTTGGAGCAAAATTTGGGACCCAAAATCCCATTCTGGGAGCCAAAATTCCATCGCAAAACCCTAAATTTCATGCGAAAAATTCCATTGCGAAACCCAAAATTCCATCCTGAAATTTCATTCCTAACATCCTAAATCTCATTCCAGGACCCTAAATCCCATTCTAGGATCTAAATTCTATTCCAGAACCCAAAATCCCATTTCTAGATCCAAAATTCCATCCCTAAATTCCCAATTCTGGCACCCAAAATTCCCATTCCAAGACCCAAAAATCCCATTCTGAGACCCTAAACTCTATTTTTAGATCCTAAATTCCAATCCAAAACCCAAAATTCCCAATCCAAGACCCTAAATCCCATTTCTAGATCCTAAATCTCATCCCTAAACCCCAAATCCCATTCCAAAATTCCCATTTTAGGACCCAAAATTCCCATTTTAGGTCCCAAAATTCCCATTTCAGGACCCCAAAATCCCAATCCACCCACGATGATGGTGCTGGTGGGAATTTTCTGGGGGGAAAAATTAGGGATTTTGAGTAGAAATTCAATAGGATTTCTTGTTTTGAAGGGATAAATAAGTCCTGAAAATTTGGAGGAAATTCTAGGATCCTAAGTTTCATTTCAAGACCCAAATTCGATTAAAAAAATCCCAATTACGGCACTGAAAATTCTATTCTGAAACCCTAAATTCCCATTTTAGGACCCAAATTCCATTTCAAAACCCTAAATTCTATTCCAGGATCCTAAATTCCATTTCTAGATATTAAATCCCATTCCAGGAGTCAAAATTCCATCCCTAAATCCCAATTCTGGCACTGAAAATTCCCATTCCAAGACCCAAAATTCCCAATCCAGGACCCCAAAAATCCCATTTTCGGATCTAAATTCCCATTTCTTGACCCCAAATCCCATTTCTAGATCCTAAATCTCATTCCAGGAGCCAAAATTCCATCCCTAAATCCCAATTCTGGCACTGAAAATCCCATTCCAGGACCCTAAATTCCATTTTCGGATCCTAAATTCTATTCCAGGAGCCAAAATTTCAGCCCAAAATTCCATTCCAAACATCCTAAATCTCATTCCAGGACCCTAAATCCCATTTTGGGATCTAAATTCCCATTTTAGGACCCAAAATTCCATTCCAAGATCCAAAATTCCATCCCTAAATCCCAATTCTGGCACCCAAAATTCCATTCCAGGACTCAAAAATCCCATTCTAGAAATCTAAATCCCATTCCAAGACCCTAAATCCCATTTCTAGATCCTAAATTTCATCCCTAAACCCCAAATCCCATTCCAAAATTCCCATTTCAGGACCCAAAATTCCCATTTCAGGACCCAAAATTCCCATTTCAGGACCCAAAATTCCCATTTCAGGACCCAAAATTCCCATTTTAGGACCCAAAATCCCAATCCACCCACGATGATGGTGCTGGCGGGAATTTTCTGGGGGAAAAATTAGGGATTTTGAGTAGAAATTCAATAGGATTTCTTGTTTTGAAGGGTTAAATAAGTCCTGAAAATTTGGAGGAAATTTTGAGATCCTAAGTTTCATTTCAAGACCCAAATTCGATTAAAAAATCCAAATTCCGGCATTTAAAATTCCATTCCGAGACCCAAAAATCCCATTTTTGGACCCAAATTCCATTTCAAAACCCTAAATTCCATTCCAGGATCCTAAATTCCATTTCTAGATATTAAATTCCAATCCAGGAGCCAAAATTCCATCCCTAAATCCCAATTCTGGCACTCAAAATTCCCATTCCGAGACCCAAAAATCCCAATCCAGGACCCCAAAAATCCCATTTTCGGATCTAAATTCCCATTTCTTGACCAAAATCCCATTTCTAGATCCTAAATCTCACTCCAGGAGTCAAAATTCCATCCCTAAATCCCAATTCTGGCACTGAAAATCCCATTCCAGGACCCTAAATTCCATTTTTGGATCCTAAATTCTATTCCAGGACCCAAAATTTCAGCCAAAAATTCCATTCCAAACATCCTCAATCTCATTCCAGGACCCTAAATCCCATTTTGGGATCTAAATTCCCATTTTAGGACCCTAAATTCCATTCCAAGACCCAAAATTCCATCCCTAAATCCCAATTCTGGCACTGAAAATTCCCATTCCAAGACCCAAAAATCCCATTTCAAGACCATAAATCCCATTTCTAGATCCTAAATTTCATTCCTAAACCCCAAATCCCATTCCAAAATTTCCATTCCAAGACCCTAAATTCCATTTTCAGATCCTAAATTCCAATCCAAAACCCAAAATTCCCAATCCAAGACCCTAAATTCCACCTCCAGATCCTAAATTTCATTCCTAAACCCCAAATCCCATTCCAAAATTCCCATTTTAGGACCCAAAATTCCCATTTCAGGACCCAAAATTCCCATTTCAGGACCCAAAATTCCCATTTCAGGACCCAAAATTCCCATTTTAGGACCCAAAATTCCCATTTTAGGACCCCAAAATCCCAATCCACCCACGATGCTGGTGCTGGTGGGAATTTTCTGGGGGAAAAATTAGGGATTTTGAGTAGAAATTCAATAGGATTTCTTGTTTTGAAGGGTTAAATAAGTCCTGAAAATTTGGAGGAAATTTTAGGATCCTAAGTTTCATTTCAAGACCCAAATTCGATTCAAAAATCCAAATTCCGGCACTCAAAATTCCATTTCAAGACCCTAAATTCCCATTTTTGGATCCTAAATTCTATTCCAGGATCCTAAATTCCATTTCTAGATAATAAATTCCAATCCAGGATCTAAATTCCATTCCTGAACCCCAATTCTGGCACTCAGAATCCCATTCCAAGACCCAAAAATCCCATTCTGAGACCCTAAATCCCATTTCTAGATCCTAAATTTCATTCCAAGACCCGAAATTCCATTTCAAGACCCTAAATCCCATTTCTAGATCCTAAATTTCATTCCTAAACACTAAATCCCATTCCAAAATTCCCGTTCCAAGACCCTAAATTCTATTTTTAGATCCTAAATTTCATTCCTAAACCCCAAATCCCATTCCAAAATTCCCATTTCAGGACCCAAAATTCCCATTTTAGGACCCAAAATTCCCATTTTAGGACCCAAAATTCCCATTTCAGGACCCAAAATTCCCATTTTAGGACCCAAAATTCCCATTTCAGGACCCCAAAATCCCAATCCACCCACGATGCTGGTGCTGGTGGGAATTTTCTGGGGGAAAAATTAGGGATTTTGAGTAGAAATTCAATAGGATTTCTTGTTTTGAAGGGTTAAATAAGTCCTGAAAATTTGGAGTTGATTTTAGGATCCTAAGTTTCATTTCAAGACCCAAATTCAATTAAAAAATGCAAATTCTGGCATTTAAAATTCCATTCCGAAACCCAAAAATGCCATTTTTGGACCCAAATTCCATTTCAAAACCCTAAATTCCATTCCAGGATCCTAAATTCCATTTCTAGATATTAAATTCCAATCCAGAATCCCAAAATTTCATCCCTAAATTCCAATTCTGGCACTCAGAATTCCCATTCCAAGACCCAAAAATCCCAATCCAGGACCCCAAAAATCCCATTTTTGGATCTGAATTCCCATTTCTTGACCCCAAATCCCATTTCTAGATCCTAAATCTCATTCCAGGAGTCAAAATTCCATCCCTAAATCCCAATTCTGGCACCCAAAATCCCATTCCAAGACCCTAAATTCCATTTTTGGATCCTAAATTCTATTCCAGGACCCAAAATTTCAGCCAAAAATTCCATTCCAAACATCCTAAATCTCATTCCAGGACCCTAAATCCCATTTTGGGATCTAAATTCCCATTTTAGGACCCAAAATTCCATTTCTAGATCCAAAATTCCATCCCTAAATCCCAATTTTGGCACTCAAAATTCCCATTCCAAGACCCAAAAATCCCATTCCAGGACCCAAAATCCCATTTCTAAATCCTAAATCTCATTCCTACACCCCAAATCCCATTCCAAAATTCCCATTCCAAGACCCTAAACTCTATTTCTAGATCCTAAATTCCAATCCAAAACCCAAAATTCCCAATCCAAGACCCTAAATCCCATTGCTAGATCCTAAATCTCATCCCTAAACCCCAAATCCCATTCCAAAATTCCCATTTTAGGACCTAAAATCCCATTTTAGGACCCAAAATCCCCATTTTAGGACCCAAAATTCCCATTTTAGGACCCAAAATTCCCATTTTAGGACCCAAAATTCCCATTTTAGGACCCCAAAATCCCAATCCACCCACGATGATGGTGCTGGTGGGAATTTTCTGGGGGAAAAATTAGGGATTTTGAGTAGAAATTCAATAGGATTTCTTGTTTTGAAGGGTTAAATAACTCCTGAAAATTTGGAGTTGATTTTGGGATCCTAAGTGTCATTTCAAGACCCAAATTCAATTAAAAAATGCAAATTCTGGCATTTAAAATTCCATTCTGAAACCCAAAAATCCCATTTTAGGACCCAAATTCCATTTCAAAACCCTAAATTCTATTCCAGGATCCTAAATTCCATTTCTAGATAATAAATTCCAATCCAGGAGTCAAAATTCCATCCCTAAATCCCAATTCTGGCACTCAAAATTCCCATTCCAAGACCCAAAATTCCCAATCCAGGACCCCAAATCCCATTTTCGGATCTAAATTCCCATTTCTTGACCAAAATCCCATTTCTAGATCCTAAATCTCATTCCAGGAGTCAAAATTCCATCCCTAAATCCCAATTCTGGCACCCGAAAATCCCATTCCAGGACCCTAAATTCCATTTTTGGATCCTAAATTCTATTCCAGGACCCAAAATTTCAGCCAAAAATTCCATTCCAAACATCCTCAATCTCATTCCAGGACCCTAAATCCCATTCCGGGATCTAAATTCCCATTTTAGGACCCAAAATCCCATTCCAGGAGCCAAAATTCCATCCCTAAATCCCAATTCTGGCACTGAAAATTCCCATTCCAAAACCCCAAATCCCATTCTGAGACCCTAAATTCCAATTTTTAGATCCTAAATTCCAATCCAAAACCCAAAATTCCCAATCCAGGACCCTAAATCCCATTTCTAGATCCTAAATCTCATTCCTACATCCCAAATCCCATTCCAAAAATTCCCATTTTAGGACCCAAAATTCCCATTTCAGGACCCAAAATTCCCATTTCAGGACCCAAAATTCCCATTTCAGGACCCAAAATTCCCATTTCAGGACCCAAAATTCCCATTTTAGGACCCAAAATTCCCATTTTAGGACCCCAAAATCCCATTCCAGACACCTCAAATTCCATTCCAGGATGCAAATTCCCATTTTAGGATCCAAAATTTCATCCCAAACCCTAAATTCCATTCCGAAATTCCCATTTTAGGACCCCAAATTCCCATTTCAAGACCCTAAATTCCATTTCTAGATCCTAAATTCCCATTCCAGGATCGAAATTCCCAATTTAGGACCCAAATTCAAACCCAAAAATCCCCCAAAATCGCCTCAAAAATTCCCTCAAAATCCCCAAATTCCCCCAAAAACCTCAAAAATTCCCTAAAATCTCCCTAAAACTTTCCCCAAAAAATTTCCCCAAAATCCCTTCCGAAAATGCCCCAAAATCCCAAAAATCCTCTCCCAAAATTTCCCAAAAAATCCCCAAAATTCCCTCAAAAACCCCAAAAAATCCCTGCAAAAATCCCTAAAATCCTCAAAATTCCCCAAATTTCCCTCAAAAACCCCCAAAATCCTTTCCAAAAATCAAAAAAATCTCACAAATCCCTCCAAAAAATCCCCAAAATTCCCCCTAAATTCCCCCAAATCCCCCCTAAAACCCCAAAATCCCAAAATCTCCCTCAAACCCCCTAATCTCCCCCAAAACCCTCCAAAATCCCATCCAAAAACTCGCAAATCCCCAAAAATCCCCAAAATTCCCCCAAAAATCCCCAAAATTCCCCAAAATCTCCCCAAAATTCCTCTAAAACTCCCAAAATCACCAAAATCTCCAAAATCTCCCCAAAATCCCAAAAATTCCATTTAAACCCCAAAACTCCCCCAAAATCCCTTAAATTCCCACAAAATCCCCTAAAATCTCCCCAAATCCCCTAAAATCTCCCAAATCTCCCCAAAATCTCCCAAATCTCCCAAAATCTCCCCAAATTCCCCCAAAATTTCCTAAAAATCCCAAAATTTTCCCCAAAACCCCCAAACCCCCAAAAATCCCCTAAAATTCCCCCTAAATCCCCCAAAATCCCAAAATTTTCCCAAACCCCCAATCCCCAAAATCCCCTAAAACCCCCCAAATCCCCCCAAAATCCCAAAATTTTCCCAAACCCCCAAAATCCCCAAATCCCCCAAAATTTCTCAAACCCCTGAATTCCCTAAAACCCCAAAATCCCAAATTTCCAAAAGCCCCCAAAATTTCCCCTAAAACCCCCAAAATCCCCAAATCCCCCAAAATCCCAAATCCCAAACTCCCCAAAACCCAAACCCCAAAACCCCAAATCCCAAATCCCCCAAACCCCAAACTCCCCAAATCCCAACTTCCCAAACCCCAAACCCACCTGGAAGAAGCTGCAGGTGTTTCTGGTTCCCTCAGGTGAGTCCTGCAGGTAAGACGCTCCCCAAATCCCAAACCCCCCAATCCCAAACCCCCCAAATCCCAAATCCCCAAACCCCAAATCCCAAATCCCAAACCCCAAACCCCAAAATCCCAAATCCCTCAAACCTCAGAAACCCCTAAATTCCCCAAAATTCTCCCAAAACTCCCAAAACTCCCCAAACTTCAGAAACACCAAAAATTCCCCCAAATTCCCCCAAAATCCCCTAAACCCCCTTAAATCTCAAAATTTCAGAAACACCAAAATTCCCCAAAATCCCCAAAACTCCCAAAATTTCAGAAACACCAAAATTCCTCAAAATCCCCAAAACCCCAAATTCTCCCCAAAACTCCCAAATCTCCCCAAACTTCCCTCTAAACCCCAAAATCCCAAAATTTTCCCAAAACCCCCCAAAGAACCCAAAATCCCCTAAAATCCCCCTAAACCCCCAAAACTTAAATTTTTCCCAAATTTTTCAAAATTTTTCCAAAAACCCCCAAAATCCCCCCAAACCCCCAAAACCCCAAAATCCCCTAAAACCCTCAAACCCCTAAAAACCCCTAAACACCTCAAAATCCCCCCAAAACCCCAAAATTCCCAAACTTCAAAACCCTAAAATTCCCCAAACCCCCAAAATCCCCCAAATCTCCCCAAAATTCACCAAACTCTAAAACCCCAAAATCCCCCCAAAATCCCTAAAACCCCCAAATTTTTCCCAAAATTTCCTTAAACTCCTAAATTCCTCTTAAACCCCCCTATTCTCTAAAACCCCACCTTAGCCACGGGCTGGCTGGGCGCCGGCAGCACGGCCGAACTGACGCTGCTCCCCGAGTTATTGGGATTATTCCCATTATTGTTATTAGGATTATTATTAGGATTATTCCCGGGAATTGCGGGGTGACTCCCGGGAATGTTGGGGTGCAGAGGCTTCAGCAGGGGCGAGGAGATGACCCCAGGGTGGGGCAGAGGGAGGATGGTGCTCGTGGGCAGTTCGGGGAATCCCGAGGGTTGAGAGACGGAGGAGACGGCGGGGACCTGCTGGGCCAGGGGGGAGCTGGGCAGGCTGGCCAGGAGAGCTGCGAAAAGGAGAGAAAAAATAAGAAATTTCATGAAATTTGGGGTTGGAAATAGAAAAAACCTGAAAATTCGGTGAGAAAATGTGAAAATTCGGCGAAAAAAACTAAATATTTGGTGAAAAAACCTGGAAATTTGGCAAAAAAAGCCCAAAATTCTATCACAAAATGTGAAAACTCTGTGAGAAAATCTGAATATTCGGTGAAAAAAAATCCCAAAATTCAGTGAAAAACCCTGAAAATTCTGCAATAAAATCCTAAAATTTGGTGAAAAAATGTGAAAAGTCCATTAAATTAGAGGTGGAGAAAGAAAAAAAAGGGAGAATTCAATGGGAAAACCTGAAAATTCTATGAAAATATCTGAAAATTCTATGGGATTAGGGCTTGGGAATACAAAAAACCTGAAAATTCTATGAAAATATCTGAAAATTCTATGGGATTAGGGCTTGGGAATACAAAAAACCTGAAAATTCTATGAAAATATCTGAAAATTCTATGGGATTAGGGCTTGGGAATACAAAAAACCTGAAAATTCTATGAGAAAATGTGAAAATTCTGGGAAAAAAACCTGAAAATTCTGCAAAAAACCCTAAAAATTCTGGGAAAAAAGTCAAAAATTCTATGGGATTAGAGGAGAGAGCAGGGAGCTGCTGGGCCAGGGGGGAGCTGGGCAGGCTGGCCAGGAGAGCTGGGAAAAGAGAAAAAAAAAATTAATTTTTGGGAATTTGGGGTTGCAAGAGTGAAAATCTGAAAGTTCGGTAAAAAAACCTGAAAATTCGGTGAAAAAATGTGAAAATGTGGTGAAAAAACCTGAAAATTCGGTGAAAAAATGTAAATATTTGGTGGAAAAACCTGAAAATTCGGCGAAAAAACCGAAATATTTGGTGGAAAAACCTAAATATTTGGTGGGAAAACCTAAATATTCGACGAAAAAACCTGAAAATACAGCGAAAAAACCTGAATATTTCGTGGAAAAACCTAAATATTTGGTGGAAAAACCTGAAAATTCACCAAAAAAACCTAAATATTCAGTGGAAAAACCTAAATATTTGGTGGGAAAAACTGAATATTCGGCAGAAAAACCTGAAAATTCTGTGAAAAAAACGAAATATTTGGTGAAAAAACCTGAATATTCGGTGAAAAAAACTAAATATTTGGTGGGAAAACCTGAAAATTCAGTGAAAAAACCTAAATATTTGGTGGAAAAACCTCAATATTTGGTGGGAAAACCTGAAAATTCGGCGAAAAAACCTGAAAATTCTACCAAAAAAACCTAAAATTCTATGAGAAAATCCCAAAATTCGGTGAAAAAATGTGAAATTTCGATGAAAAAACGTGAAAATTCCATTAAATTAGGGGTTGGAAATACAATAAATGTAGAAATTCCATGAGAAAATCTGAAAATTCGATGAAAAAACCTGAAAATTATTCTGGGAAAAAACCTAAAAATTCTGTGAAAAAATCTAAAAATTTCATGGAATTACAGGATGGAGAAAAAAAATGTGGAAATTCTGTGAAAAAATCCAAAAATTCCGTGAGAAAAGCTGGAAATTCCATGGGATTAGAGATGAGATTCTAAAAATCTCACAGGGAGAGTTAAAAAAGAGAAAAAAAATTTTAATTCTTTGGGATTTGGAAATGGAATCCCAAAAAAACCTGGAAAAATGGATTTAGGATCCCTAAAGGACATTAAAAAATCCGGAAAAAGGAATTAGGAAACCCAAAAAAACCTGGAAAAAAAATTTGGGAATTCCAAAAGGACAAAAAATTCCTGGAAAATCGAAATTTTTGACACCCAAAATTCCCATTTTTGTCCCCAAACCGCCACTTTTCCCTCATTTTTCCAACCCCAAACCCCGAATTTGGATGTTTTTCCCAATTTTTTTGGATCCCAAAATTCCTAAACCTCCAAATCCAGATGTGAACACCCAAAAAACATGAAAAAACCGAATTTTACACCCAAAAAATCGAATTTTAGACCCAAAAAACCCACAGAATTCCCATTTTTGGCCCCAAAATCGCCAAATCCAGATGTTTTTCCCCATTTTTTTTGATCCCAACATTCCCAAACCTCCAAATCCAGATGTGAACACCCAAAACACACGAAAAAACCCTGAAAAAACCAAATTTTACACCCCAAAAAATCGAATTTTACACCCAAAAAACCCACAAAATTCCCATTTTTCAACCCCAAACCCCAAATTCTCCCATTTTTCCCCATTTTTCCCCAATTTTTTCCCCATTTTCTCCCATTTTTTCCCCAATTTCCCAATATTTCCCTAATTTTTCTCCATTTTTCCCCAACATTCTCCCAATTTTCCCCAATTTTTCCCTATTTCTGCAATTTTTCTCTGTTTTTTCTCCCACTTTTTCTCAATTTTTCCCCAATTTTTCTCTATTTTTTTCCCTAAATTTTTCCCATTTTCCCCAATTTTTCCCTATTTTCCCCCAATTTTTCCCCATTTTTTTTCTCAATTTTCCCCCAATTTTTCCCTGTTTTTTTCCCAAATTTCCTCCAATTTTCCCCGAATTTTCCCCCATTTTCTCCCCAAATTCTCTCAAATTTTCCCTAAATTTTCCCCCAATTTTTTTTTCATTTTTTCTGCAATTTTCCCCCTTTTTTTTACCAAATTTCCACCAATTTTCCGCCAACTTTTCCCATTTTTCCCTAATTTTTCCCCATTTTCCCCAAATTCTCTCAAATTTTCCCCATTTTTTCCCAATTTTCCCCATTTTTTTCCGAATTTCCTCCAATTTTCCCCCAAATTTTCTCCATTTTTTCTGCAATTTTTCTCCAATTTTCCCCCAATTTTTCTCCATTTTTTCCCCAATTTTTCTCTGTTTTTTCCCCAAATTTTTCCCCAATTTTCCCCAAATTCTCCCATTTTTTCCCCATTTTTCCCCAATTTTCCCCCAATTTTTCTCCATTTTTTCTGCAATTTTTCCCTATTTTTCTCAGTTTTTTCCCCAAATTTTTCCCATTTTTCCCCAATTTTCCCCATTTTTTCACAAATAATTTTTCCCAATTTCCCCCCTTTTTTTTTCCAAATTTCCCTAATTTTTCTCCCAATTCTTTCTCAATTTTTCCCAAATTCTCTCCAATTTTCCCCCATTTTTTTCCAATTTTTTCCATTTTTCCCAATTTTTTCCCCATTTTTCTCAATTTTTCCCCAATTTCTCCCCAATTTTCCCCATTTTTCCAACCCCAAACCCCAAATTCTCTCCAATTTTCCCCATTTTTTCCCAATTTTTCCCAAATTCTCTCAGTTTTTCCCCAATTCATCCCCCATTTTTCTCAGTTTTTCCCAATTCTGTCAAATTTTTCCAATTTTCCCCCAATTTATCCCAAATTTTTCCCCATTTTTCCCCCAATTTTCCCCATTTTTTCCTCCAATTTTCCCAATTTCTCCCCAATTTCCCCCAAAATTTCCCAATTTTCCTCAATTTTTCCCAATTTTTCCCCAATTCTCCCCCAATTTTTCTCAAATTTCTCCGTTTTCCCCCCAATTTTTCCCATTTTTCCCGAATTCTCCCAATATTTCCCATTCTCCCCAATTTTTCCCCAATTTTTCCCCAAATTCTCCCCAAATTTTCCCATAATTTTCCTCAATTTCTCCCCAATTTTCCCCCAATTTTTCTCCATTTTTTCTGCAAATTTTTCCCATTTTTCCCCAATTTTCCCCATTTTTTCACAAATAATTTTTCCCAATTTTCCCCCTTTTTTTTTCCAAATTTTCCCCTAATTTTTTCCCCAAATTCTCTCAAATTTTTCCCATTTTTCCAACCCCAAATTCTCTCCAATATTTCCCATTTTTTCCCCAAATTCTCTCCAATTTTCCCCATTTTTTGTCCGAATTTCCTCCAATTTTCCCTCAATTTTTCTCTGTTTTTTCCCCCAAATTTTCCCCAAATTCTCCTATTTTTTCCCATTTTTCCCCCAATTTTCCCCCATTTTTTCCCCAATTTTTCCCCATTTTTCTCCATTTTTTCCCCAATTTTTCCCCATTTTTTCTCCGAATTTCCTCCAATTTTTCCCCAATTTTTCTCCACTTTTTCTACAATTTTTCTCTGTTTTTTCCCCGAATTTTTCTCAATTTGTCCCCATTTGGGGATTTTTTTTGTGGATGTTTTTGTTGTTTTTTTGTTGTTTTTACTTTCTGCAGGGAGTTTCTCCAGGCTCTGAGCCATCAGCACGATGTCTCTGTGGGCTGAGAATTCCAGAAAAATGGGAATTTTTAGGGATTTTTTGGAATTTTTATTTTTTTGCAATTTTTTTTTTTTTTTGGATTTTTTTGAATTTTTTACAATTTTTTTTAGAATTTTTTCTTATTTTTTTCCATTTTTTTTTTTTGTTTTTTTTTTTTTGTTTTTTTTTTTTTTTGTTTTTTTTTTTGTTTTATTTTTTTTGATTTTTCAACTGTTTTTTTCTTTATTCTGAAAGTTTTTTAATAAGGATTTTTGGGGATTTTATTTTGGAATTTTAGGAGGATTTTTTGGGATTTTTTTAGGTTTTTTGCTATTTTTTCCAATTTTTTTTTTTTTTTTTTTTTTTTTTTTTCTGTTTTTTTCAAATTTTGGTATCTGAGCCACTTTCTGCAGGAAGAGTTTCTCCAGGCTCTGAGCCATCAGCACGATGTCATCCGTGGGCTGAGAATTCCAGAAAAAAATGGGAATTTTTAGGGATTTTTTGCAAATTTTTTGGGGATTTTTTGCAATTTTTTTTAAATTTTTTTGAATTTTTTACGAATTTTTTACGAATTTTTTACGAATTTTTTTCGATTTTTTTTCGAATTTTTCAACTATTTTTCAACTTTTTTTTTCTAAGAATTTTATTTGGTTTTTTTTCCTATTTTTAAATATTTTAGAGAAATTTTAATGATTTTTGGATTTTATTTTCATTTTTTGGTGATTTTTTTTTTGATTTTTGTGGATTTTTTTCCATCCCAGCGCAAATTTTTTTTTATTTTAAGGACTTTTCTGAGGATTTTTTTTTTATTTTAATAAGATATTTAATGGAAATTTTACCAATTTTTTTAGGGGAATTTTTTTGAGTTTTTGGGGATTTTTTGGGAATTTTTTGGGATTTTTTTTGAATTTTTTTCGAATTTTTTTCGAATTTTTTCGAATTTTTTCCCATTTTTTAAAAGAATTTTTCCTATTTTCTTCCGAATTTTTTTCAAAATTTTCAACTATTTTCCAACTTTTTTTCTTTTTTCTTTTTAAAAACTTTTTTAAAATATTTTTTTCTTATTTTAGGAATGTTTTTGGGAGATTTTTTCTGATTGTTTTGGATTTTTCAATCGACTTTCTGCAGGAAGAGTTTCTCCAGGCTCTGAGCCATCAGCACGATGTCATCTGTGGGCTGAGAATTCCAGAAAAAAATGGGAATTTTTAGGGATTTTTTGGAAATTTTTTGCAATTTTTTTTTGAATTTTTTGGTATTTTTTTGAATTTTTTTATTTTGAGAATTTTTGTTATTTTTTTCAATTTTTTTGATTTTTCAACTTTTTTTTTCTTTCCTTCTGAATGTTTTTTAATAGGGATTTTTGGGGATTTTATTTTGGAATTTTAGGAGGATTTTTTGGGATTTTTTTGGGGTTTTTTATATTTTTTCCAATTTTTTTTGTATTTTTTTCAAATTTAGGTATCTGAGCCACTTTCTGCAGGAAGAGTTTCTCCAGGGTCTGAGCCATCAGCACGATGTCATCTGTGGGCTGGAAAGTTCCAGAAAAAAATGGGAATTATTGGGGATATTTTGGGATTTTTTTGGGATTTTTTTGGAATTTTTTTCGATTTTTTTTCGATTTTTTTAAAATTTTTTCCGATTTTTTTTCAATTTTTTTCGATTTTTTCAATTTTTTCCTTTATTTTTTAAATTTTTTTTCAATTTTTCAACTATTTTCCAACTATTTTTTTTTTTCTTTTTAATACGTTTTTTTTCTGATTTTTTTTCTTATTTTAGGACTATTTTTGGGATTTTTTTCGATTTTTTTTTAATTTTTTCCAATATTTTGACAATCTTTTTGTACTTTGTAAGAGTTTGTTTTGGGATTTTTGAGGATTTTTGGGGATTTTTTTTCTTTTTTATGTGATTTTTTTTGGATTTTTTGTGTTTTTTCTTAATTTTTTTGGGATTTTTTTTGATTTTTTTGGGGTTTTTTTCTCCAGGCTCTGAGCCATCAGCACGATGTCATCCGTGGGCTGAGAATTCCAGAAAATAATGGGAATTATTTGGGATATTTTGGGATTTTTTCCGAATTTTTTTGGAATTTTTTTGGATTTTTTTCAGATTTTTTTTGAATTTTTTTTGTATTTTTCGCGATTTTTTTTCAAATTTTTCAACTATTTTTCAACTTTTTTTTTTCCTTGTAATTTTTTTTGGTATTTTTTCCTATTTTAAAATATTTTAGGAGATATTTTAATGATTTTTAGGATTTTTTTTCATTTTATGGTGATTTTTTTTTTGATTTTTGGGGATTTTTTTCCCATCCTTGTTGGATTTTTTAAGGATTTTTTTATTTTAAGGACTTTTCTGAGGATTTTTTTTTACTTTAATAAGATATTTAATGGAAATTTTACCAATTTTTTAGGGGAATTTTCTTGAGTTTTTGGGGATTTTGGGATTTTTTGGATTTTTTTTCAAATTTTTCGAATTTTTTCGATTTTTTAAAAGAATTTTTCCTATTTTTTTTCCAAATTTTTTTCAAAATTTTCAACTATTTTCCAACTTTTTTTTTTCTTTTTAAAAAGTTTTTTGGATTTTTTTTTCTTATTTTAGGAATGTTTTTGGGAGATTTTTTGTGATTGTTTTGGATTTTTCAATCGATTTTCTGCAGGAAAAGTTTCTCCAGAAATAATGATTTTAATGAGATTTTTTTGGGGATTTTTGGTGTTTTTTCTTGGATTTTAATGGGATTTTTTGTCTGATTTTTTTGGGAATTTTTTTAGGGAATTCTCTGAGGGATTTTGGGATTTTTTTTTTGTGTTTTTACCTTGTTATAAATATAGCAATTGGTGAACCATTTTGAGATATTTTTGAAGAATTTTCTTTCATTTTAATGCGATTTTTTTGGGATTTTTGGTGTTTTTTCTTCAATTTTAATGCGATTTTTAATCGGATTTTTTTGGGGAATTTTTTGGGGAATTTTTTGGGGATTTTTTTTTAAGATTCCAATTAATTTTTTGGTGTTTTAACCTTGTTATAGTTGGTGAACCATTTTGAGATATTTTTGGGGTTTTTTTCTTTCATTTTAATGAGATTTTTTTGGGATTTTTGGTGTTTTTTCCTCAATTTTAATGCGATTTTTAATGGGATTTTTTTGGGAATTTTTTTAGGGAATTCTCTGTGGGATTTTGGGATTTTTTTGTGATTTTACCTTATTATAAATATTACAATTGGTGAACCATTTTGAGATATTTTTGAAGAATTTTCTTTCATTTCAATGCGATTTTTTTGGGATTTTTGGTGTTTTTTCCTCAATTTTAATGCGATTTTTTATCGGATTTTTTTGGGAATTTTTTTTTAAGATTCCAATTAATTTTTTGGTGTTTTAACCTTGTTATAGTTGGTGAACCATTTGAGATATTTTGGGGTTTTTTTCTTTCATTTCAATGCGATTTTTTTGGGATTTTTGGTGTTTTTCCTCAATTTTAATGCGATTTTTTGGCTTTTTTTTTGGGGAATTTTTTTGGGTTATTTTCTGTGGGATTTTGGGATTTTTTTGGTGTTTTTACCTTATTATAAATATAACAATTGGTGAACCATTTTGAGATATTTTTGAAGAATTTTCTTTCATTTCAATGCGATTTTTTTGGGATTTTTGGTGTTTTTTCCTCAATTTTAATGCGATTTTTAATCAGATTTTTTCGGAATTTTTTTTTTAAGATTCCAATTAATTTTTAATTTGATTTTACCTTGTTACAGATGCAGCAATTGATGAACCCTTTTGAGACATTTTTGGGGTTTTTTCCTCAATTTTAATGCGATTTTTTATCGGATTTTTTGGGAATTTTTTCAGGAACATTTTTTTAATATTCTAATTAATTTTGTATTTAATTTTACCTTGTTATAGATGTAACAGTTGGTGAACATGGTGTTGAAGTCCTGCATGCACTCAGCTGCTCCCCAGTAATAATTATTCTTCAATTGTTTGATGGTTCAATTTTTTTTGGATTTTTGATGATTTTTTGGTAATTTTGGAAATTTGGGCAGAAAAAACAGAATTTTTTTGTGATGAGGTTATTATTGATGTAAAAAATATGAAATTTTGGGATCAGTTGAAAATTTTTGGGCGTTTTTTGGAGAATTTTTGGAGTAAAAAGGGAATTTCTGGGAGTTTTTTGGGGGATAAAAATCAAATTTTGGGGTCAGGAATGGATTTTTTTGGAGAAAATATTGAAAATTTGGGGTAGGAGAGAATTTATTTTAATAGAAAAATTTTTATTTTTGGGTTAGGAGGGATTTTTAGGGATTATATTTTCAAAAATTTACAAATGCCCTAAATTCCCAAAAGTTAAAAATTTTTTTTTTTTTACCTTATTTAAATGTAGATAAGTTGAAAAAAAATAAAATTGAGGAAAAAGTCAAGAAATCCTCAAGTTTCAGAAAAAAAGCCTCAAAAAAGCCCTAAAAATCGCAAAAAAACCACCAAAAAATTGTGAAATAGCAGAAAAAAATCCCCAACAAAAGCCAAATAAATTCCAAAAAAATCCCCCAAAAATTCCCAAAAATAAAAAAAACCCTCACAAAAAATCACCAAAAAAAACCCCAAAACAACCCAAATAAATTCCCCAAAAAAAACCCCAAAAACTTGCAAAAATCCCCCAAAAAATTGCAAAAAAAACCCCAAAAAACCCCAGAAAAACCTCCAAAAACCACAAAAAATTACCAAAAATCCCCCAAAAAACTCATAAAAAACCCGCAAAAATCCTCCAAAAATCCCCCCAAAAAATCCCCAAAAATCCCCAGAAAAACTCCAAAAAACCACGAAAAACCTGCAAAAATCCCCCCAAAAAAATTGCAAAGGAACCCCAAAAAAAATCAGAAAAAAGCCACCAAAAACCTCAAAAAACTGCAAAAAATACCTCCAAAGAACCCAAGAAAATCCCCCAAAAAATCCCAAAAAATTCGAAAAAACAACTCCAAACCAAATCCAAAAACCAAATCAACCAAAAATTCAAACTAAAACCTCCCAAATCCCCCCAAACCTCACCGGCAACCTGAAGGGCCAAGTGAACTGATGCTTCCAGAGTGAAAAATCCCCCAAAAAATCCCCAAAAATCGCAAAAAAACTCCCCAAAAATATCCCAAAAATCACCAAAAAAATCCCCAAAGATCGCAAAAAAACTCCCAAAAATCGCAAAAAAACTCCCAGAAAATTCCCCCCAAAAATTCCCAAAAATCACAAAAAATCTGCAAAAAATCCCAAAAAATTGCAAAAAATCTCCCATAAAATCCCAAAAAATTCCCCAAAAATCCAGAAAAAAATCTCCAAAAATCGCAAAAAAACTCCCAAAAATTCCCAAAAAATCCCAAAAAAATCCCCAAAAATCCCCAAAAAAATCACAAAAAAATCCCCAAAAAACCCTCCAAAAATCACCAAAAAATCCAAAAAAAATCCCCAAAAAATCCCAGAAAAAATCCCAAAAAATACAAAAAACTCACAAAAAACCTACAAAAATCCCTTAAAAAATCGCAAAAAAATCCGAAAAAAACCTCCAAAAAATCTCCAAAAATTCCCCAAAAAATCCCTAGAAAAACTCTAAAAAACCCCGAAAAATAAAAAAAAAAATCCTATAAGCACCTCACAACCAAACCCACAAACAGAACCCCAAAAAACCTCAAAAGAACCCCCAAAACAAACCCCAAAATCCCCCAAAAACTCACCGGCAAGCCCAGTTTCACAGCATCCACCGGCTGCCTGAACGGCCATGCAAACTGATGCTTCCAGAGTGAAAAATCCCCAAAAAATCCCAAAAATCCCCCAAAAAATTCCCAAAAATCACAAAAGAACTCCCCAAAAATATCCCAAAAATCACCAAAAAAATCCCCAAAGATTGCAAAAAAACTCCCAGAAAATTCCCCCAAAAAATTCCCAAAAATCGCAAAAAAGCTCCCAAAAAATTCCCAAAAAAAGCCCAAAAATCCCCCAAAAAATCAAAAAAAATCCCCCAAAAAACCCCAAAAAATCCCAGAAAAACCTGCAAAAATCCCTAAAAATCCCAAAAACACGTGCAAAAAAAGGCCCAAAAATCCCAGAAAACCTGCAAAAATCCCCCAAAAAATCACAAAAACCTCCCAAAAATCAAAAAAAACCTCAAAAAACTCTCAAAAAACCCTTAAAAAAATAAAAAAAAATCCCACAAAAACCTGCAAAAATCCCAAAAACACCTGCAAAAAATCCCCAGAAAAACTCTCAAAAATTCCCAAAAAAATCCCAAAAAAATCCCAAAAATCCCCAAAAATTCCCAAAAAAAATCCCAAAAACACCTCAAAACCTAACCCATAAACCAAACCAACCAAACCCCCAAAAATCCCCCCAAAAACCCCCCAAAACTCACCGGCAACCTCAACTTCACCTCATCCCTGGGCTGCCTGAACAGCCAAGTGAACTGATGCTTCCAGAGCGAAAAATCCCCAAAAAAATCCCAAAAAATTGCAAAAAAAATCCCAAAAATCACCAAAAAAATCCCCAAAAATCGCAAAAAAACTGCCAGAAAATTCCCCAAAAAATCCCCAAAAATCTGCAGAAAATCCTCGAAAATCGCAAAAAGCCAACCAAAAAATCTCTAAAACTCTCCCAAAAAATCCCCAAAAATCAGAAAACTTAAAAAAAACCCCCAAAAAACCTAAAAAAAATCTCCTAAGTCACAAAAAACCTGCAAAAATCTCAACAAAAAATCTCCAAAAAAACCTGCAAAAAATCCTCAAAAAAAAATCACAAAATACCTCCAAAAAACCCCCAAAATCTCCCAAAAAAACCCGCAAGAAAACTGCAAAACAACCCCAAAAAATGCCGAAAAACCTCCAAAAAACCCCAAAAAATTACCAAAAATCCCTCAAAAAAATCCCAGAAAACTCACAAAAAACCTGCAAAAATCCCCGCAAAAAATTGCAAAAAAACCCCCAAAATTCCCGAAAAAAATCCCAAAAAAAAATCACAAAAATCCCCAAAAAACCCAAAAAAATCCCCAAAAAATCCTCTAAAAATCCCAAAAATAACCAAACCCCAAAACAAACCCCAAAATCCCCAAAAACTCACTGGCAAGCCCAGTTTCACAGCATCCCTGGGCTGCCTGAAGGGCCAAGCGAACTGATGCTTTCAGAGTGAAAAATCCCCAAAAATTCCCAAAAAATTGCAAAAAAACTCCCAAAAAATATCCCAAAAATCCCCCAAAAAATCCCCAAAAATCGCAAAAAGCTCCCAAAATTCCCAAAAAGCCAAAATCCCCAAAATTCCAAAAAAATCACCCAAAAATCCCCCAAAAAATCAAAAAAAATCCCCCAAAAAATCCCAAAATCTCACAAAAAACCTGCAAAAATCCCCCCAAAAATTGCAAAAAACCTCAAAAAATCCCCAGAAAAACCTGCAAAAATCCCCAAAAATCCCAAAAACACGTGCAAAAAAAAGGCCCAAAAATCCCAGAAAAACCTCCAAAAATCCCCCAAAAAATCACAAAAAACTCCCAAAAATAAAAAAAACCCTCAAAAAACCCTCAAAAAACTTTCAAAAAACCCTTAAAAAAATCCCAAAAAATCCCCAAAAAATCCCACAAAAACCTGCAAAAATCCCAAAAACACCTGCAAAAAATCCCCAGAAAAACTCTCAAAAATTCCCAAAAAAATCCCAAAAAAATCCCAAAAATCCCCAAAAATTCCCAAAAAAAATCCCAAAAATACCTCAAAACCTAACCCATAAACCAAACCAACCAAAACCCCAAAACAACCCCCAAAAATCCCCCCAAAAACCTTCCAAAACTCACCGGCAAGCCCAGTTTCACAGCATCCACGGGCTGCCTGAAGGGCCAGGCGAACTGATGCTTCCAGAGCGCTTTCATCACCACCTTCTGCAGGTACTGGAGCTGGTTGGTGACTCTTCCCGGTTTTTTGGGGTTGGAAACCTCGGGAGGAGGTGGGTTGAGCTGCGGGTTGGGCAGGGAAGGAACAGAAGCCATGGTTGGACTCTCGAAACCCTCGTAGAGCAGGGAAGGTTTGCGGATTCGCTTGCCGGGAGTCGAGTCGCTGGCCAGGGCCAGGAGGGGGGTGGTGGCCTCGCCCAGAATCCTAAAAAAATTAGGGAAAAATGGCAGAAAAATTAGGGGAAATAATCCTGAAGTTATGGGGGAAAATTCGCAGGAGAAACTGGAATCGCTGCTGAAATCGGAATTGAAATCGGAATTAAAATCGCTGAAAAAATGGCAAATAAATTCACTAATTCGGCTCTAAAAATCCTAATTTTCTAGGAGTTAAATCCTGAGAATTTCAGCACGAAATCCTGTGGATTTCAGGGAAAAATTCCTGAAGATTTGGGCAATGAAATCCTGGGAATTTCGGCTCAAAATCCTGTGGATCTCAGAGAAAAATTCCCAAGGATTTTAGCCATGAAATCCCAGGAGTTTCACACAAAATTCCCCAGGATTTTAGCCATGAAATCCCAGGAATTTCACCCCAAATTCCCAAGGATTTGAGCCATGAAATCCCAGGAATTTCACACAAAATTCCCCAGGATTTTGGCCATGAAATCCCAGGAATTTCACACAAAATTCCCCAGGATTTTGGCCATGAAATCCCAGGAATTTCACACAAAATTCCCCAGGATTTTGGCCATGAAATCCCAGGAATTTCATCCAAAATTCCCCAGGATTTTAGCCATGAAATCCCAGGCATTTCACCCCAAATTCCCAGGATTTTCAGGCAGGAATTCCCGGGAATTTTGGCCCCAGAGGGAACAGAAGCCGTGGTTGGACTCTCGAAACCCTCGTAGAGCAGGGAAGGTTTGCGGATTCGCTTGCCGGGAGTCGAGTCGCTGGCCAGGGCCAGGAGGGGGGTGGTGGCCTCGCCCAGAATCCTGGGAAAATGGGAAAAAAACTGGGAAAAGTTAGGGGAAAGTATCCCACAGTTATGGGAAAAAATTCCTGGAAAAACTGGAATCAGAATTGAAATCGGAATTGAAATCGGAATTAAAATCGCTGAAAAAATCGCTTTTAAATTGTTACTAAAACTGCTAATTTGGCTCCCAAAAATCCTGATTTTTATGGGGATTTTGCATGGGAATTTCAGCTCGAAATCCTGTGGATTTCAGGGAAAAATTCCTGAATATTTGGGCAATGAAATCCTGAGAATTTCAGTTTGAGATCTTGTGGATTTCAGGGAAAAATTCCTGAGGATTTAGGTAGTGAAATCCTGAGAATCTTAGGCAAAAATTCCTCATTTTTTGGCCATGAAATCCTGGGAATTTCAGCTCGAGATCCTGTGGATTTCATGGAAAAATTCCTGAAGATTTGGGTAAGAAATCCTGGGAATTTCACCCAAAATCCTGTGGATCTCAGGGAAAAATTCCTGAGGATTTAGGTAGTGAAATCATGAGAATCTTAGGCAAAAATTCCTCATTTTTTGGTGATGAAATCCTGGGAATTTCAGCTCAAAATTCTGTGGATTTCATGGAAAAATTCCTGAGGATTTTGGCTAAGAAATCCTGGGGGAAAACAATCCTGGAATTGCTAGAAAAAAATCCTGGAAAAGACTGGAATCGCTGCTGAAATCGGAATGGAAATCGGAATTAAAATCGCTGAAAAAATCGCTTTTAAATGGCAAATAAATTCATTAATTTTGCTCTAAAAATCCTAACTTTCTGGTTTTGAAATTCTGGGAATTTCAGCTCAAAATCTTGTGGATTTCAGGGAAAAATTCCTGAAGATTTGGGTCATGAAATCAGGAGAATCTTAGGCAAAAATTCCTCATTTTTTGGTCATGAAATCCTGGGAATTTCAGCTCAAAATCCTGTGGATTTCAGGGAAAAATTCCTGAGGATTTTGGCTAAGAAATCCTGGGGGAAAACAATCCTGGAATTGCTAGGAAAAAATCCTGGGAAAAAGTGAAATCGGAATTGAAATTGGAATTAAAATCAGAATTAAAATCGGAATTAAAATGGTAAATAAATTCACCAATTTGGCTCCAAAAATTCTGATTTTTATTGGGATTTCCCACGGGAAATTTGGGATTGGAATCCTGGGAATGAAAATCCCAAAACTTGGGGATCTTGAGGAGTCAAATCCTAAAAAATTGGGTTAAAATCCCAAAATTTGGGATCCTAAAAGATTCCAATCCCAAAAATTTGGGTTAAAATCCCCAAAATTTGGGTTAAAATCCCCAAAATTTGGGTTTAAATCCCCAAAATTTGGGTTCAAATCTCCAAAATTTGGGTTTAGATCTCAAAATTTGGGTCCTCAGGACAATCCCCAAAATTTGGGTGAAAATCCCCAAAATTTGGGTCCCATGACTCAATCCCCAAATTTTGGGTGAAAATCCCCAAAATTTGGGGGAAAATCCCTAAAGTTTGGAGGAAAAATCCCAAAATTTGGGAGAAAATCCCCAAAATTTGGGGGAAAATCCCCAAAATTTGGGTGAAAATCCCCAAAAATTTGGGCTAAAATCCCTAAAATTTGGGTGAAAATCCCAAAAATTTGGGTTCAAAATCCCCAAAATTTGGGTTCAAATCCCTAAAATTTGGGTTCAAATCCCAAAATTTGGGTAAAAATCCCAAAATTTCAGTAAAAATCCCCAAAATTTGGGTTAAAATCCCAAAATTTTAAGTCAGGATCCCAAAATTTGGGTTAAAATCCCAAAATTTGAGTTCGGATCCCCAAATTTGGGAAAATCCCCAAAATTTTGGGTTAAAATCCCCAAATTTTGGGCTAAAATCCCCAAACTTTTCCTCTGGATCCCCAAATTTTGGGTTAAAATCCCCAAATTTTGAGTTAAAATCCCCCAAATTTTGGATTAAAATCGCCAAAATTTGAGTTAAAATCCCCAAAATTTGGGTAAAAATCCCCAAAATTTTGAGTTAAAATCCCAAAATTTTGGATTAAAATCCCCAAAATTTTGGATTAAAATCCCCCAAAATTTGGGTTAAAATCCTCAAAAATTTGGGTTCAAATCCCCCAAAATTTGAGTTCAGATCCCCAAAATTTTGGGTTCAAATCCCCAAATTTGGGATCCCAAAGGGAATTCTCTCTTTTCCCTGAGGTGACCTCAGGGTGACCCTAAGGGTGTCACCTTGGGGACAAGGCTGGGTGACACTGACGGCATTTGGGGACACCAAATGTCACTGTCGTGTGTTATTGTCACAATCTGGGGTCATTAATGTCATTGTCACAGCCTGAGGGTGACATTGGCACAGCCTGGGGTCACCAATGTCACTGTCACAGCCTGGGGGTGACATTGGCACAATTTTGGGGTCTCACAGTGTCATTGTCACAGTTTGGGGTCCCAAATGTCACTGTCACGATTTTGGGGACACCAAATGTCACTGTCACAGCCTGGGGGTGACATTACCACAATTTGGGGTCTCACAGTGTCATTGTCACAGCCTGGGGGTCTCAATGTCACTGTCACAACCTAGGTGTCCCCAAATGTCACTGTCACAATCTGGGGATCCTAGAGTGTCATTGTCACCTTTTGGGGTCACTAATGTCACTGTCACAGTCAGGGGGTGACAACACCACAATTTTGGGGTCCCACAGTGTCATTGTCACAATTTGGGGTCACCAGTGTCACTGTCACAGCCTGAGGGTGACATTGGCACAGTTTGGGGTCACCAAATGTCACTGTCACAACTTGGGGGTGACAACACCACAATTTCGGGGTCCCAAATGTCACTGTCACCATTTGGGGTCACTAATGTCACTGTCACAGCCGGGGGCAGACCCAAAGTGACACTGCCACAATCTGGAGGTCCCCAAATGTCACCGTCACAGCCTGGGGGTGACAACACCACAATTTTGGGGTCTCACAGTGTCACTGTCACAGTTTGGGGGTCCTAAAATGTCACTGTCACAGCCTGGGGATGACATTACCACAATTTTGGGGTCCCAAATGTCACTGTCACAATCTGGGGGTCCCACAGTGTCATTGTCACCATTTGGGGTCCCCAAATGTCACTGTCACAACTTGGGGTCCTAAAATGTCACTGTCACAGCCTGAGGGTGACATTGTCACAGTTTGGGGTCCTAGAGTGTCATTGTCACAATTTTGGGTCACCAAATGTCACTGTCACAGTTTTGGGGTTCCTAATGTCACAGCCTGGAGGTCCCACAGTGTCATTGTCACAGTTTGGGGTCACCAATGTCATTGTCACAATTTTGGGGACACCAAATGTCATTGTCACAGCCTGGAGATCCCACAGTGTCATTGTCACAATTTTGGGGTCCTAAAATGTCACTGTCACAGCCTGGGGGTGACATTGGCACAGCCTGGGGGTCCCACAGTGTCATTGTCACAATTTTGGGGTCCCCAAATGTCACTGTCACAATTTTGGGGACACTGAATGTCACTGTCACAGCCTGGGGGTGACACTGCCACAGTTTGGGGTCTCACAGTGTCATTGTCACAGTTTGGGGTCACCAAATGTCACTGTCACAACTTGGGGGTGACATTGGCACCATTTGGGGTCCCACAGTGTCATTGTCACAGCTTAGGACTCCCACAGTGACACTGCCACAATCTAGGGTCCCCACCTGTCACCATCCCAGCGTGACAATGACAACACCACAAAACCTGAAGGTCCCACAGTGCCATTGTCACACCTCTGGGGTCCCCAAATGTCACTGTCACAGCCTGAGGGTGACAGGATTTCCCAGTCCCACAGTGTCATTGTCACCATTTTGGGGTCACCAATGTCACTGTCACAGCCTGGGGGTGACACTGCCACAATTTGGGGGTGACACAGTGATGTCACCACGACTTAGGGCTCCAACAACGTCATTGTCACAGTTTGAGGTCACCAATGTCACTGTCACAGCCTGGGGGTGACACAATCTGGAAGTCCCCAAACGTCACTGTCACAGCCTGGGGGTGACACTGCCACCGTTTGGGGTCCTATAGTGTCATTGTCACAACTTTGGGGTCACCAATGTCACTGTCACAGCCTGGGGGACCTAAAGTGACACTTCCCCAATCTGGAGGTCCCCAAATGTCACTGTCACACCCTGGGGGTCCCCAAATGTCACTGTCACATCCTGACGATGACACTGCCACAGTTTGGGGGTGACACAGTGTCATTGTCACCATTTGGGGTCCCCAAATGTCACAGCCACAGCCTGGGGGTGACACTGCCACCATCTGGGGTCCTATAATGTCACTGTCACCATTTGGGGTGCCAATAGATCCCACAGTGTCACTGTCACCATTTGGGGTCCCCAAATGTCACTGTCACAGCACGAGGGTCTCAGAGTGTCACCGCAAAAATCTGACGGTGACACAGTGACACTGCCACAGTTTGGGGTCCCACAGTGTCATTGTCACAATTTTGGGGTCAGCAAATGTCACTGTCACAGCCTGGAGTTCCCACGGTGTCATTGTCACAACCTGGGGATCCCAAATGTCACTGTCACGAGGGTCTCACAGTGACACTGCCACAATCTGGGGGTCCCAGAGCGTCATTGTCACCGTTTGGAGTCCCCAAGTGTCATTGTCACAGTCTGGAGATCCCACAGTGACACTGTCACAGCCTGGGGGTCCTACAGTGTCACTGTCACCATTTGGGGTCCTACAGTGTCACTGTCACCATTTGGGGTCCTACAGTGTCACTGTCACCATTTGGGGTCCTAGAGTGTCACTGTCACAGTGTGAGGGTCTCACAGTGTCACCACAAAAATCTGAGGGTGACACAGTGACACTGCCACAGTTTGGGGGTCCCACAGTGTCACTGTCACAGCCTGGAGATCCCACAGTGTCACTGTCACAATTTGGGGTCCCAAATGTCACTGTCACAGCCTGGGGATCCCACAGTGTCACTGTCACCATTTGGGGTCCCAAATGCCATTGTCACAGTCTGCAGGTCTCACAGTGACACTGCCAGACTTTGGGGTCCCCAAATGTCACTGCCACAGCTTGGAGGTCCCACAGTATCGTTGTCACAACCTGGGGTCCCAAATGTCATTGTCACAGCCTGAAGATCCCACAGTATCGTTGTCACAACCTGGGATCCCCAAATGTCACTGTCACAGCCTGGGGGTGACATTGCCACTATTTTGGGGTCCCCAAATACCATTGTCACACTCTGAGCGATGACAATACCACGATTTCAGGGTCCCCAAATGCCACTGTCACAGTCTGGGGATCCCATAGTGTCACTACAAAAATCTGAGGGTGACACAGTGACACTGCCACAGTCTGGGGGGGGTCCTATAGTGTCATTGTCACAATTTTGGGGTCCCCAAATGTCATTGCCACAGCCTGGAGATCCCACAGTGTCATTGTCACAACTCTGGGGTCCCCAATGTCACTGTCACAGCCTGGGGGTGACATAGTGACACTGCCACAATCTGGGGATCCCAAATGTCACTGTCACAGCCTGGAGATCCCACAGTGTCATTGTCACCATTTGGGGGTCCCAATGCCATTGTCACAGCCTGGGGGTGACACTGCCACAATCTGGGGGTCCCACAGTGTCACTGTCACCATTTGGGGTCCCAATAAATCCCAGTGTCACTGTCACCATTTGGGATCCCAAACGCCACTGTCACAGCACGAGGGTCCCACAGTGACACTGCCACAATTTGAGGTGTCACTGTCACCATTTGGGGTCCCAATATCGCCACCACAGCCTGGGGATCCCACAGTGTCATTGTCACCATTTGGGGTCCCAATATCAGCATCACAGCCTGGACATCCCACAGTGTCATTGTCACCATTTGGGGTCCCAATATCAACATCACAGCCTGGGGATCCCACAGTGTCATTGTCACAATTTTGGGGTCCCCAAGTGTCATTGCCACAGCCTGGAGATCCCACAGTGTCATTGTCACAACTCTGGGGTCCCCAAATGCCACTGTCACAGCCTGGGGGTGACACAGCCACAACCTGGAGTCCTATAGTGTCATTGTCACAATTTTGGGGTCCCCTAACGTCACTGTCACACTCTGAGGATGACACTGTCACAGCCTGGGGGTCCCACAGTGTCACTGTCAGACTTTGGGGTCCCCAAATGTCACTGTCACAGCCTGGGGATCCCACAGTGTCATTGTCACCATTTGGGGTCCCAACTGTCACTGTCACAGCACGAGGGTCCCACAGTGACATTGCCACAATTTGAGGTGTCATCGTCACCATTTGGGGTCCCCAAGTGCCACTGTCACAGCCTGGGGGTCCCACAGTGTCACTGCAAAAACCTGAGGATGACAGTGACACTGCCACAGTTTGGGGGTCTCAATGTCATTGTCACAATTTGGGGTCCCAAATGCCATTGTCACAGCCTGGAGATCCCACAGCATTATTGTCACAACTTTGGGGTCCCAAATGCCACTGCCACAGCCTGGACATCCCACAGTGTCACTGTCACCATTTAGGGTCCCAACATCACCACCCCAACCCTCTCCATCCACCCCAACCCCACACACCCCTCACCCTCTCCCTCCCCACCCCAAAAACCCCCCGAACTGTCCCCAAAAAACCGTCGCATCGCCACCTACTTGCTCTGCGGATTCACATTCTGCAACATCCCGGCAGCTCCTCGTTGGGCCCTCAGGCCTTCCTCCTCCTCCTCCTCCTCTCCTCCTCCTCCTCCTCCTGCTCCCGCCGTCTCCTCCGACGAGCCCCCCACTTTGCCCGGCCCAAGCTCCGCTCCAGCCGGCCCGGTCGGGGCCTCTCCTCGGTCAGCGCATCCCGGGGCACCGGGGAGGGGGGTCTTGCGGGGAACCCCCTCCCCTTTTCGGTGTGTTTTCCCTCAAAAATCCCGAAACCCCGCCGAGGCCTCACATCCGCGGGCGCGGCGAAAATGGCGCCCGGAGCTCTGAGGGGAATCTACGCCCGGGGGAGCCTCGGGGAAGGAGGGAAGGGGGAAGGACGGCTTTCCCGGCGGATCGGTGGCTCCCAACGCGGCGCGATCCGCTCGATACCACCGCGGGCGAGTCGCTGAGGGCCGCCGGCGGGTGAAGGGAGGCGGAGCGAGGCGCGGAGCCGCGGATGACGGCGGATGGAGGGAGGCTCAGCCGCCGCGCTCCATCTTGGCTCGCTGAGGGCTTGAGGGAAGGGGGGGGGCGGGAAGGGAGGGAAGGCCCCTCGCCGCCGGTGGCCGCAGGCAGGGGTCGCTGCGGAGGCCGGGGAGGGTCCGGGGAGGGTCCCGGAGCCCTCCGGGACGGCGGAGGCGGGGGATGGAGCCGGGTTGGGGCCGCCCCCCGTGCGCGCCGGGCCCGACCCGCTCCGTCCCTTCGTCCCCGCGAAATGGCGCCGCTCGGCCTGCCCCCGCCCGCCCTTATATAGACGAGCGCCGCCTCGCTATTGGCTGAGGAGGGGGCTGACGTCACCCCAAAGCCACGCCCCGCCCCGCCGAGGCCTCATTGGGCGGAGGCAACACGGGTGGGGAGTTCCCATTGGGTGAGAGGCGTGTCAATCATCGGCCCGGCTCCCCGCCCCTCCCGCCCTTCCGCCCGGCGCCTCACCCGACCCGCGCGGCGCTCTGAGCGCTGATTGGCCACAGCGAGCCGCCGCCGCGCGCTGATTGGCCGGCGGGTCACGCGGGGGGCGGGCGCGGCCTCCCATTGGCTGCGCGCTCCGGGGGGAGGTTGTGAGGGAGGAAGAAGAGGCCGCCGGGCGCCATCTTGAATGGCGGCGCTGGCCGCCGCCGGACAATGAGCGCGGCCGCCGCCGGCCGCTCCCGCCGCTTTCCCCGCCGCTTTCCCTCCGCAGCGAGCCCCGGGGCTTCTCCCCCGCCGGGCTTCACCCCCCTCGCGGCGCTCCCCGGGGCCTCGAGGCGGCGTTCACCCCCGCACCCCCCCCACCCCCCCCCCAGCCGCCGCGCAGCGCGTCGCCCCCGCTGCCCTCAGCGCCCGGAGGCGCTCGGAGCTCGCCGGCATCTCCCTCACCACGCGCGGGGGGCGACAACCCCCACGGACACGCGGCTGCCGCGGCCGCCAGCCCCGGTAAAGGCCCGAAACACCGCTAGGCTCCCCCTTAACCACCGAACCCCCCCCCACCGGGGGAGCCCCGAATTCTCTCTTCCCCCTCACGGGCAAACCCTCACCCCCATCCTCCGGGATCCCCTTTTCTCCCTCCGCGCCCCGCTGAGGGATCTCCTCCTTCCCGGCCTCCCCCCCTTTTTCCTCGCGGGGTGGCTCCGTGTGGCGTCCGCTTCCCTTCCCCACCCCCCCCCCCAAAGTCCCCTCCGGTCCCCTCCCCGCCCTGCCATCCGCCACCGTGACACAGCACTTGGCGCCGCCGCCCCCGCGCCAAACACCCAAACATGGCGCTTTTCGCCCCAAACCGCCGCCCTCACAAAGCCGCCGCCGCCCCGCTGTCAATCACCGGCGGCTCGCCTTCCCATTGGTCAACACCCCGCGGGGCGGGCGGGGCCGAGCGCCTCGCCGCGCCCGCCTCGCTGTCAATCATCGCCAACTCGGCTTGCTATTGGTTAACACCGCGGGGGTGATTGACAGCTCGCCGGCCCCCCCCACGTGACCTCCCCCCCGCCCCCGCGCCGCCGTGGGGGGGGCAGGGCGAGGCCTTTCCCCCCCCAAAAAAAACTCACCTGAAGCTCCCCAAAATCTAGGCCGCGACCCCCGAGCTAAGCCTCGCTCCATCCTCCCGCCCCGCATTAAAAAAAAAAAAACCCAAAAATTTTGGGGCAAAAAACATTTAAAAAAAAAAACAATAAAAAAAAAAACTCATCCCGGGGCAGGAAAGGGAGCCACGCGCTACGTCACCCGCGCGCTGATTGGCCGGCCGCCGTCACGTGGCTCCCCCGCCGTTCCCACGGTGGTTCCCATTCATGCCCCCCCGGCGGCTTGGCGGGAAAAGCTCCGCGGGGTCCTAGCGCCGCGCGCATGCGCAGTGAGGAGGCGCTGCGGCTGGCTTTTTTGGGGAATTTGGGGACACGGAAATGTCCCCGCGCGGGTCCGTGGGGACACGCCTGGTGGGGTGTGGGGCGCCCGCGGGTGTCCGTGTTGGGGTGGCGGTGTCACCCACCTGGAATTTGGGGTCCCCAAAAATGTCAGCGGTGTCCCCACGCGTGTCCGCGACACTCGTGGAATGTCCCCCTGCCATCCCTGGGGTGGCATTCGGTGTCCCCACGCGTGTCCGCGACACTCGTGGGGTGTCCCCTGGTGGAGTCAGGTGGGCTTGGGGTCACCCACGTGGCATTTGGGGTCCCAAAATTGCCGGGGGTGTCCCCACGCGTGTCCGTGGATGTCCCCTTGCCATCCCTGGGGGGTAATTTGGTGTCCCCAAAATCCCGGTGGTGTCCCCACGCGTGTCCGCGACACTCGTGGGATGTCCCCGTGTCACCCACGGGTGTCCGTGTTGGATTGCAGGTGACAACCGTGGGGAATTTGGGGTCCCCGAAATTCCTGGAGTGTCCCCACGCGTGTCTGTGACATTCGTGGCATGTCCCCTGCCGTCCCTGGGGTGGCATTCAGTGTCCCCACGCGTGTTCGCGACACTCGTGGGATGTCCCCCGGCGGGGTCAGGCGGGGCTGGGGTCACCCACGAGGGAATTCGGGGTCCCAAAAATGTCCCCACGCGTGTCCGCGACACTCCTGGATGTCCCCCGCCACCCCACGGGTGACACCGGCCTGTCCCCAACCCCCCAAATCTCGCGAGAGGATCCCACGCGCGACCTCCCTCGTCGCTCTGTCACCTCCGCCGCGCCGCTCTCCGGATTCCTCTGCCCAGCAACAGATGACGCAAGCAGCGCCGCGCTCTCCCATTGGCTGCCGCCCTGCCGCGCCCGCGGGTGGCGCCAGCCGGGGATTGTCGCGACCCCCGCGGCGACATCGCGACCCCCGCGGCGACACCGAGCATGGGTGGCCTCGCGGGGCTGGCGGCCGCGCTGCTGGCGGCGGTTTGGGTGGCCTTGGTGGCCGCAGGTGACCCCGGTAGGTGGTGGGGGAGGGGGAGGGGACAGGGAGGGGGGTCGTGGTGGCTTTTGTCGCCTGTGTTGTCACTTGTCGCGTTTGCCTGTCCCTCTCCGTGTCGCCCTGCCGTGTTTGCTGTCCCCTTGTCCTTTTTCCTGTCCCTGTTCCTGTCCCCTGTCCCATTTCCTGTCCCCTGTCCGTTTCCCTGTCCCCTGTCCCCTCCCTGTCCCCTCCTGTCCCCTCTGTCCCTTTTCCTGTCCCTTTTGCTCTCCCAACTCCCTGTCCCATTCCTGTCCCCATGTCCCCTCCCTGTCCCTGTTCCCCTTTCCCTGTCCCTGTTCCCCTTTTCGTGTCCCCTCCTGTCCCCTTCTGTCCCCTCCCTGTCGCTTTCTCTGTCCCCTCCCTGTCCCCTCCTGTCCCCTTCTGTCCCCTCCCTGTCCCCTCCCTGTCCCTTTTCTCTGTCTTCTCCCTGTCCCCTCCTTGTCCCCTCCCTGTCCCTCTCTGTCCCTTTCCTGTCCCCTCCCAGTCCTGTCCCTTCTGTCCCATTTCCCTCTCCCTGTCCCCTCCTTGTCCCCTCCTTGTCCCCTCCCTGTCCCCTCCTGTCCCTTTCCTGTCCCCCTGTCCCCTCCCTGTCCCTGTTCCCCTTTTCCTGGGTGTCCCTGTCCCCTCCTGTCCCTGTTCCCTGTCCCCTCCTGTCCCCTCCTGTCCCACTTCCCTGTCCCCTCCCTGTCCCCTCCTGTCCCTGTTCCCTGTCCCCTCCTGTCCCCTCCTGTCCCACTTCCTGTCCCCTCCCTGTCCCCTCCCCCTCTTTCCTCCCCCTGTCCCCTCCCTGTCCCTGTTCCCCTTTTCCTGGGTGTCCCTGTCCCCTCCTGTCCCTTTTCGCTGTCCCCTCCTGTCCCCTCCCTGTCGCTTTCTCTGTCTTCTCCCTGTCCCCTCCCTGTCCCCTTCCTGTTTCCTCCCTGTCCCCTCCTTGTCCCGTCCCTGTCCCCTCCTGTCCCTTTCCCTGTCCCCTCCTGTCCCCTCCTGTCCCTTTCTGTCCCTTTCCTGTCCCTCTCTGTCCCTCTCTGTCCCTCTCTGTCCCTCTCTGTCCCTTTCTGTCCCTTTCCTGTCCCTCTCTGTCCCCTCCCTGTCCCTCTCTGTCCCTTTCCCATCCCATTTCCTGTCCCCTGTCCCTTGTCCCTTTCCTGTCCCTTTCCCATTTCCCTGTCCCCTGTCCTTCTGCCTTGTCCCCTCCCTGTCCCCTCTTGTCCCCTCCTGTCCCTCTCTGTCCCTTCCTGTCCCTTTCTGTCCCTCTCTGTCCCTTTCTGTCCCTTTCTGTCCCTTTCCTGTCCCTTTCTGTCCCTTTCCTGTCCCTTTCCTGTCCCTTTCCTGTCCCTTCCTGTCCCTCTCTGTCCCTTTCCTGTCCCTTTCCTGTCCCTTTCCTGTCCCCTTCTGTCCCTTTCTGTCCCTCTCTGTCCCTCTCTGTCCTTTTCCTGTCCCTTTCTGTCCCTTTCTGTCCCTTTCTGTCCCTTTCCTGTCCCTTTCTGTCCCTTTCCTGTCCCTTTTCTGTCCCTTTCCTGTCCCTCTCTGTCCCTTTCCTGTCCCTTTCCTGTCCCTTTCTGTCCCTTTCCTGTCCCTTTCTGTCCCTTTCCTGTCCCTTTCCTGTCCCTTTTTAGTCCCTCTCTGTCCCTTTCCTGTCCCTTTCCTGTCCCTTTCCTGTCCCTCCCTGTCCCTCTCTGTCCCTCTCTGTCCCTTTCCTGTCCCTTTCTGTCCCTTTCTGTCCCTTTCCTGTCCCTCTTTGTTCCTCTCTCTGTTCCTGTTCCCCTTTCGCTGTCCCCTCCCTGTCCCCTCCGTGTCGCTTTCTCTGTCCCCTCCTGTCCCTCCCTGTCCCTTTTCCTGTCCCCCTGTCCCCTCCCTGTTCTCCTTTTCCTGGGTGTCCCTGTCCCCTCCTGTCCCCTCCTGTCTCCTCTCTGTCCTCTCTCTGTCCCTTTCTCTGTCCCCTCCCTGTCCCTGTTCCCTGTCCCCTCCTTGTCCCCTCCCTGTCCCTTCCTGTCCTTCCCATTTCCCTGTCCCTGTCCCCTCCCTGTCCCCTCCCTGTCCCTCTCTGTCCCTTTCCTGTCCCCTCTCTGTCCCTCCCTTGTCACCGTCCCTTTCCCATCCCATTTCCTGTCCCTTGTCCCTTGTCCCTTTTCCTGTCCCTTTCCCATTTTCCTGTCCCCTGTCCTTCTGCCTTGTCCCCTCCCTGTCCCTTTCCGGTCCCTTTTTGTCCCTCCCTGTCCCCTCCTGTCCCTTTCTGTCCCCTCCTGTCCCATTTCCTGTCCCTTTCCCTGTTCCTGTTCCCCTTTCGCTGTCCCCTCCCTGTCCCTTCCCTGTCCCCTGCTGTCCCCTCTCTGTCCCATTTCCGTGTCCCTTTCCCTGTCCCTCTCACATTTTCCTGTCCCCTGTCCCCTCCTGTCCCCTCCTGTCCCCTCTTGTCCCCTCCCTGTCCCTCCCTGTCCCTCCCTGTCCCTTTCCTGTCCCTTTCCTGTCCCTTTCCTGTCCCTTCCTGTCCCCTCTTGTCCCCTCCCTGTCCCTCTCTGTCCCTCTCTGTCCCTCTCTGTCCCTCTCTGTCCCTTTCCTGTCCCTTTCCTGTCCCTCTCTGTCCCTCTCTGTCCCTCTCTGTCCCTCTCTGTCCCTTTCCTGTCCCTTTCCTGTCCCTCTCTGTCCCTTTCCTGTCCCTCCCTGTCCCTTTCCTGTCCCTTTCCTGTCCCTTTCCTGTCCCTCTCTGTCCCTCTCTGTCCCTCTCTGTCCCTTTCCTGTCCCTTTCTGTCCCTTTCTGTCCCTCCCTGTCCCTTTCCTGTCCCTCTCTGTCCCTTTCCTGTCCCTTTCCTGTCCCTCTCTGTCCCTTTCTGTCCCTTTCCTGTCCCTCTCTGTCCCTTTCTGTCCCTCTCTGTCCCTTTTCTGTCCCCTCCTGTCCCCTCTTGTCCCTTTCCTGTCCCTTTCCTGTCCCTTTCCTGTCCCTCTCTGTCCCTTTCCTGTCCCTTTCCTGTCCCTCTCTGTCCCTTTCCTGTCCCTTTCCTGTCCCTTTCCTGTCCCTCTCTGTCCCTTTCCTGTCCCTTTCCTGTCCCTCTCTGTCCCTTTCCTGTCCCTTTCCTGTCCCTTTCCTGTCCCTCTCTGTCCCTTTCCTGTCCCTTTCCTGTCCCTCTCTGTCCCTTTCCTGTCCCTTTCCTGTCCCTCTCTGTCCCTTTCCTGTCCCTTTCCTGTCCCTCTCTGTCCCTTTCTGTCCCTTTCTGTCCCTTTCTGTCCCCTTGGGATGAAGGGATGGAAAATTGGGGAAAAATTTGGGGGTAACGGTGTGGAAAATGGAAAAAATTGGGATAAATGGCTAAAACTGTGAAAAATTTTGGGATCTAGAGCTGAAAAATGGGAAAAACTTTGGGAATAACCGAAAACGGGGAAAAAATTGGGATAAATGGCTGAAAAATGAGAAAAAATTGCGGAAAAATGGCTAAAAAATGTGAAAAAATGCGGAAAAACGCCAAAAAATCGTGAAAAAATTCGGGAAAAACGTCCAAAAACCGGGAAAAAAATCGGGAAAAACCCCAAAAAATTGGGAAAAATCCCAAAAATTCCCCAAATTTCCCCCCGCAGCTCCTGCCCACCTGCTGGCGGAGATCCTGACCTCGGAAAAATTGGGATAAATGCCAAAAAAAGAGAAAAATTTTGGGATAAATGGCTGAAAAATGGGGAAAATTTTGGGATAAATCGTTGGAAAATGGAAAAAAATTTGCGATAAATGGCTAAAAAATGGGAAAAAATTCGGAAAAACACCTAAAAAACGTGAAAAATTTCGGGAAAAACATCCCAAAAACGGGGAAAAATTGGGAAAAACCAAAAAAATTCGGGAAAAATCTCCGGAATAGCTGGAAAATGGGAAAAAAATTAGGATAAATGGCTAAAAAACGGGAAAAAATTCGGAATAAATACCTAAAAAATGTGAAAAAAATTCTGAAAAACGCCAAAAAACGTGAAAAAAATCGGGAAAAACGTCCAAAAAACGGGAAAAAATTCGGGAATAACTCCGGAATAACCAGAAAATGGGGAAAAAATTAGGATAAATGACTAAAAAATGGGAAAAATTTGGGATAAATGGCTAAAAAATGGGAAAAAATTGAGGAAAAATGCCTAAAAACTGGGGAAAATTTTGGGATATAGAGCTGAAAAATGGGAAAAAATTCGGGAATAACCAAAAATGGGAAAAAATTGGGATAAAGAGCTAAAAAATGTGAAAAAATTCGGAATAAATACCTGAAAAATGTGAAAAAAATTGCGCAAAAACGCCAAAAAATTGTGAAAAAATTC
Organism: Lichenostomus cassidix; assembly: GCF_008360975.1. Taxonomy (NCBI): domain Eukaryota; kingdom Metazoa; phylum Chordata; class Aves; order Passeriformes; family Meliphagidae; genus Lichenostomus; species Lichenostomus cassidix. The sequence continues at coordinate 3,440,595 of NW_028147632.1, read as the reverse complement.
GGGAAAAACCCCAAAAAATTGGGAAAAACCCCAAAAAATCGGGAAAAACCCAAAAAATTCCCAAAATTTCCCTCTCCAGCTCCTGCCCACCTGCTGTTGGAGATCCTGACGTGCCAGGCTGCCAACCCCGCGGGTTCCCAGCACCTGGCGGTGACTCTGGACGATTCCCAACTTTTCTGGTTCGATTTCCCGCGATCGCGCTGGAATTCCGGGAATTCGGGAATTCCTTTCCCGCCAGAACTGGAGAATTCCCGGGAAATCCTGGAGGAGGCGAAGCTTTGCCGGGAATTGCTGGAGAAAGTGGGGAAGCTGCAGGGAGTGCTGCCCGAGATGAGGGGTAGGGACGGGAAAATTTGGGATTTTTTGGGGAAAATTGGGAATTTTTGGGATTTTTAGGGGATTTTGGGGGAAATTTTGGGGAAATTTTGGGGATTTTTGGAGGATTTTGGGGAATTTTTGGGGATTTTTGGGGGAATTTTGAGGGTAATTTGGGGATTTTGGGGGAATTTGGGGAAATTTGGGGATTTTTGGGGAATTTTGGGGCAATTTTTGGGGCAATTTTTGGCATTTTTTGGGGCAATTTTGGGGCAATTTTGGCATTTTTGGGGCAATTTTGGGATTTTTTTGAGGCAATTTTTGGCAATTTTTGGGGCAATTTTAGGCATTTTTTTGGGGCAATTTTGGGCATTTTTTGGGGCAATTTTTGGCAATTTTTGGGGCAATTTTAGCTTTTTTTGGGGGAATTTGGCATTTTTTGGGTGTTTTCAATTGGGATTTTTCCCCCAAACCAATCAATTTTGGGAATTTTGGGGGAAATTTGGGCTAATTTGGGGGAATTTTGGGGAAATCCTGGAGGAGGCGAAGCTTTGCCGGGAATTGCTGCAGGGAGTGCTGCCCGAGATGAGGGGTAGGGGGAATTTTGGGAAAATTTGGGAAAATTTGGGGATTTTTTGGGGAAATTTGGGAATTTTTCGGATTTTTGGGGGATTTTAGGGGCAATTTTTGGGAAAATTGGGGGAAAAATTGAGAAAATTTGGGGGAATTTTGGGATTTTGGGGGAAAAATTGGGAATTTTGGGGAATTTTGGGAAAATTTGGGAAAATTTGGGGAATTTTGGGGAAAATTTGGGGTAAATTTGGGGATTTTGGGGGAAAATTGGGGGAATTTGGGGAGAATTTGGGGATTTAGGGAATTTGGGGAGAATTTGGGGATTTAGGGAATTTGGGAAAATTTGGGGAAATTTGGGAATTTTGGGAA
>NW_028147632.1:3400621-3438844 GCF_008360975.1 Lichenostomus cassidix | reverse complement strand
ACCCCAAATGGTGACAGTGACACTGTGGGATCCCCAGGCTGTGACAGTGACATTTGGGACCCCAAGTTGTGACAATGACACTGTGGGATCTCCAGGCTGTGACAATGACACTATAGGACCCCAAACTGTGGCAGTGTCACTGTGTCACTCTCAGATTTTTGCGGTGACACTGTAGAACCCTCACGCTGTGACAGTGACACTCTAGGACCCCAAATGGTGACAGTGACACTCTAGGACCCCAAATGGTGACAGTGACACTGTAGGACCCCAAATGGTGACAGTGACACTGTAGGACCCCCAGGCTGTGACAGTGTCACTGTGGGATCTCCAGACTGTGACAATGACACTTGGGGACTCCAAACGGTGACAATGACGCTCTGGGACCCCCAGATTGTGGCAGTGTCACTGTGAGACCCTCGTGACAGTGACATTTGGGATCCCCAGGTTGTGACAATGACACCGTGGGAACTCCAGGCTGTGACAGTGACATTTGCTGACCCCAAAATTGTGACAATGACACTGTGGGACCCCAAACTGTGGCAGTGTCACTGTGTCACCGTCAGATTTTTGCGGTGACACTCTGAGACCCTCGTGCTGTGACAGTGACATTTGGGGACCCCAAATGGTGACAGTGACACTGTGGGATCTATTGGCACCCCAAATGGTGACAGTGACATTATAGGACCCCAGATGGTGGCAGTGTCACCCCCAGGCTGTGGCTGTGACATTTTGGGACCCCAAATGGTGACAGTGACACTGTGGGACCCCAAACTGTGGCAGTGTCATCGTCAGGATGTGACAGTGACACTGTGGGACCCCCAGGGTGTGACGGTGACATTTGGGGACCTCCAGATTGGGGAAGTGTCACTTTAGGTCCCCCAGGCTGTGACAGTGACATTGGTGACCCCAAAGTTGTGACAATGACACTATAGGACCCCAAACGGTGGCAGTGTCACCCCCAGGCTGTGACAGTGACGTTTGGGGACTTCCAGATTGTGTCACCCCCAGGCTGTGACAGTGACATTGGTGACCTCAAACTGTGACAATGACGTTGTTGGAGCCCTAAGTCGTGGTGACATCACTGTGTCACCCCCAAATTGTGGCAGTGTCACCCCCAGGCTGTGACAGTGACATTGGTGACCCCAAAATGGTGACAATGACACTGTGGGACTGGGAAATCCTGTCACCCTCAGGCTGTGACAGTGACATTTGGGGACCCCAGAGGTGTGACAATGGCACTGTGGGACCTTCAGGTTTTGTGGTGTTGTCATTGTCACGCTGGGATGGTGACAGGTGGGGACCCTAGATTGTGGCAGTGTCACTGTGGGAGTCCTAAGCTGTGACAATGACACTGTGGGACCCCAAATGGTGCCAATGTCACCCCCAAGTTGTGACAGTGACATTTGGTGACCCCAAACTGTGACAATGACACTGTGAGACCCCAAACTGTGGCAGTGTCACCCCCAGGCTGTGACAGTGACATTCAGTGTCCCCAAAATTGTGACAGTGACATTTGGGGACCCCAAAATTGTGACAATGACACTGTGGGACCCCCAGGCTGTGCCAATGTCACCCCCAGGCTGTGACAGTGACATTTTAGGACCCCAAAATTGTGACAATGACACTGTGGGATCTCCAGGCTGTGACAATGACATTTGGTGTCCCCAAAATTGTGACAATGACATTGGTGACCCCAAACTGTGACAATGACACTGTGGGACCTCCAGGCTGTGACATTAGGAACCCCAAAACTGTGACAGTGACATTTGGTGACCCAAAATTGTGACAATGACACTCTAGGACCCCAAACTGTGACAATGTCACCCTCAGGCTGTGACAGTGACATTTTAGGACCCCAAGTTGTGACAGTGACATTTGGGGACCCCAAATGGTGACAATGACACTGTGGGACCCCCAGATTGTGACAGTGACATTTGGGACCCCAAAATTGTGGTAATGTCATCCCCAGGCTGTGACAGTGACATTTTAGGACCCCCAAACTGTGACAGTGACACTGTGAGACCCCAAAATTGTGGTGTTGTCACCCCCAGGCTGTGACAGTGACATCTGGGGACCTCCAGATTGTGGCAGTGTCACTTTGGGTCTGCCCCAGGCTGTGACAGTGACATTGGTGACCCCAAATGGTGACAGTGACATTTGGGACCCCAAAATTGTGGTGTTGTCACCCCCAAGTTGTGACAGTGACATTTGGGGACCCCAAACTGTGGCAGTGTCACCCCCAGGCTGTGACAGTGATATTTGGTGACCCAAAATTGTGACAATGACATTTGGGACCCCAAACTGTGACAATGACACTGTGGGATCTCCAAACTGTGACATTGGGAACCCCAAAATTGTGACAATGACATTTGGTGACCCAAAATTGTGACAGTGACACTGTGGGACCCCCAGACTGTGACAATGTCACCCCCAGGCTGTGACAATGACATTTTGGGACCCCAAATTGTGACAATGTCACCCCCAGGCTGTGACAGTGACATTCAGTGTCCCCAAAACTGTGACAGTGACATTTGGGGACCCCAAACTGTGACAATGACACTGTGGGATCTCCAGACTGTGACAATGTCACCCCCAGGCTGTGACAATGGCTTTGGTGACCCCAGGCTGTGCCAATGTCACCCTCAGGCTGTGACAATGACATTGGTGACCCCAGATTGTGACAATAACACACGACAGTGACATTCGGTGTCCCCAAATCCCGTCAGTGTCACCCAGCCTTGTCCCCAAGGTGACACCCTTAGGGTCACCCAGAGGTCACCTCAGGGAAAAGAGAGAATTCCCTTTGGGATCCCAAATTTGGGGGATTTGAACCCAAAATTTTGGGGATTTTAATCCAAATTTTGGGGATTTTACCGAAATTTTGGGATTTTAATGCAAATTTTGGGGGATTTTAACTCAAAATTTTGGGGATTTGAACCCAAATTTTGGGGGATTTGAACCCAAATTTTGGGGGATTTGAACCCAAATTTTTGGGGATTTTCACCCAAATTTTTGGGGATTTTAATCCAAAATTTGGGGGATTTTAACTCAAAATTTTGGGGATTTTAACTCAAAATTTTGGGGATTTTTACCCAAATTTTGGGTATTTTAACTCAAATTTTGGGATTTTAACCCAAATTTTTGTGATTTTTACTTAAAATTTTGGGATTTTAACCCAAATTATTGGGGATTTTAACTCAAATTTTGGGGATTTTAACCCAAATTTTGGGGGATTTGAACTCAAATTTTTAGGGATTTGAACCCAAATTTTTGGGATTTTGAACCCAAATTTTTGGGAATTTTTACCCAAATTTTAGGGATTTGAACCCAAATTTTTGGGGATTTTAACCCAAATTTTGGGGGATTTTCACCCAAATTTTGGGGGATTTTAACCCAAATTTTAGGGATTTTAACTCAAAATTTTAGGGAATTTTTACCCAAATTTTAGGGATTTTAACCCAAATTTTTGGGATTGGAGTCATGGGGATCCCAAATTTTGGGGATTTTCACCCAAATTTTGGGGATTGATGTCCTGAGGATCCCAAATTTTGGGATTTTAACCCAAATTTTGGTGGTTTTCACCCAACTTTTGGGGATTTTAACCCAAATTTTTGGGATTGGAGTCCTTGGGATCCCAAATTTTGGGGATTTTAACCCAAATTTTTGGGATTGGAATCTTTTAGGATCCCAAATTTTGGGATTTTAACCCAATTTTTTAGGATTTGACTCCTCAAGATCCCCAAGTTTTGGGATTTTCATTCCCAGGATTCCAATCCCAAATTTCCCGTGGGAAATCCCAATAAAAATCAGAATTTTTGGAGCCAAATTGGTGAATTTATTTACCATTTTAATTCCGATTTTAATTCTGATTTTAATTCCAATTTCAATTCCGATTTCACTTTTTCCCAGGATTTTTTCCTAGCAATTCCAGGATTGTTTTCCCCCAGGATTTCTTAGCCAAAATCCTCAGGAATTTTTCCCTGAAATCCACAGGATTTTGAGCTGAAATTCCCAGGATTTCATGACCAAAAAATGAGGAATTTTTGCCTAAGATTCTCCTGATTTCATGACCCAAATCTTCAGGAATTTTTCCCTGAAATCCACAGGGTTTTGAGCTGAAATTCCCAGGATTTCACTCCTAGAAAATTAGGATTTTTAGAGCAAAATTAATGAATTTATTTGCCATTTAAAAGCGATTTTTTCAGCGATTTTAATTCCGATTTCCATTCGGATTTCAGCAGCGATTTCAGTCTTTTCCAGGATTTTTTTCTAGCAATTCCAGGATTGTTTTCCCCCAGGATTTCATTGCCCAAATCCTCAGGAATTTTTCCCTGAAATCCACAGGATCTCGAGCTGAAATTCCCAGGATTTCATGACCAAAATTTGAGGATTTTTGCCTAAGATTCTCATGATTTCACTACCTAAATCCTCAGGAATTTTTCCCTGAGATCCACAGGATTTTGGGTGAAATTCCCAGGATTTCTTAGCCCAAATCTTCAGGAATTTTTCCATGAAATCCACAGGATCTCGAGCTGAAATTCTCAGGATTTCATGGCCAAAAAATGAGGAATTTTTGCCTAAGATTCTCAGGATTTCACTACCTAAATCCTCAGGAATTTTTCCCTGAAATCCACAAGATCTCAAACTGAAATTCTCAGGATTTCATTGCCCAAATATTCAGGAATTTTTCCCTGAAATCCACAGGATTTCGAGCTGAAATTCCCATGCAAAATCCCCATAAAAATCAGGATTTTTGGGAGCCAAATTAGCAGTTTTAGTAACAATTTAAAAGCGATTTTTTCAGCGATTTTAATTCCGATTTCAATTCCGATTTCAGCAGCGATTTCACTTTTTTCCAGGAATTTTTCCCCATAACTTTGCCATACTTTCTCCTAATCTTTTCCCCTTTTTTTTCCCATTTTTCCAGGATTCTGGGCGAGGCCACCACCCCCCTCCTGGCCCTGGCCAGCGACTCGACTCCCGGCAAGCGAATCCGCAAACCTTCCCTGCTCTACGAGGGTTTCGAGAGTCCAACCATGGCTTCTGTTCCCTCTGGGGCCAAAATTCCCGGGAATTCCTGCCTGAAAATCCTGGGAATTTGGGGTGAAATCCCTGGGATTTCATGGTGAAAATCCTGGGGAATTTGGGGTGAAATTCCTGGGATTTCATGGCTAAAATCCTGGGGAATTTGGGGTGAAATTCTTGGGATTTCATGGCTAAAATCCTGGGGAATTTGGGGTGAAATTCCTGGGATTTCGTGGCTAAAATCATCGGGAATTTTTCTCTGAGATCCACAGGATTTCGAGCCGAAATTCCCAGGATTTCTTAGCCCAAATCTTCAGGAATTTTTCGCTGAGATCCACAGGATTTTGAGCCGAAATTCCCAGGATTTCATCACCAAAAAATGAGGAATTTTTGCCTAAGATTCTCAGGATTTTATAGCCCAAATCCTTAGGAATTTTTCTCTGAGATCCACAGCATTTTGAGCCAAAATTCCCAGGATTCCAATCCCAAATTTCCCATGGGAAATCCCAACAAAACCCAGAATTTTTAGAGCCAAATTGGTGAATTTGTTTGCCATTTTAAAAGCGATTTTTTCAGCGATTTTAATTCCGATTTCCATTCCGATTTCAGCAGCGATTTCAGTTCCTTCTGGGAATTTTTGCCCATAACTTTGGGATACTTTCTCCTAATTTCTTCCCGTTTTTTTTCCCATTTTCCCAGGATTCTGGGCGAGGCCACCACCCCCCTCCTGGCCCTGGCCAGCGACTCGACTCCCGGCAAGCGAATCCGCAAACCTTCCCTGCTCTACGAGGGTTTCGAGAGTCCAACCATGGCTTCTGTTCCTTCCCTGCCCAACCCGCAGCTCAACCCACCTCCTCCCGAGGTTTCCAACCCCAAAAAACCGGGAAGAGTCACCAACCAGCTCCAGTACCTGCAGAAAGTGGTGATGAAAGCGCTTTGGAAGCATCAGTTTGCCTGGCCCTTCAGGCAGCCCGTGGATGCTGTGAAACTGGGCTTGCCGGTGAGTTTTGGAAGGTTTTTGGGGGGATTTTTGGGGGTTGTTTTGGGGTTTTGGTTGGTTTGGTTTATGGGTTAGGTTTTGAGGTATTTTTGGGATTTTTTTTGGGAATTTTTGGGGATTTTTGGGATTTTTTTGGGATTTTTTTGGGAATTTTTGAGAGTTTTTCTGGGGATTTTTTGCAGGTGTTTTTGGGATTTTTGCAGGTTTTTGTGGGATTTTTTGGGGATTTTTTGGGATTTTTTTAAGGGTTTTTTGAAAGTTTTTTGAGGGTTTTTTGAGGGTTTTTTTGATTTTTGGGAGTTTTTTGTGATTTTTTGGGGGGATTTTTGGAGGTTTTTCTGGGATTTTTGGGCCTTTTTTTTGCACGTGTTTTTGGGATTTTTGGGGATTTTTGCAGGTTTTTCTGGGGATTTTTTGAGGTTTTTTGCAATTTTTTGGGGGATTTTTTTGGGATTTTTGCAGGTTTTTTGTGAGATTTTGGGATTTTTTTGGGGATTTTTTTTGATTTTTTGGGGGGATTTTTGGGGGGATTTTTTGGAATTTTGGGGATTTTGGCTTTTTTGGGAATTTTTGGGAGCTTTTTTGCGATTTTTGGGGATTTTTTGGGGGATTTTTGGGATATTTTTTGGGAGTTTTTTTGCAATTTTTTGGGAATTTTTGGGGATTTTTCACTCTGAAAGCATCAGTTCGCTTGGCCCTTCAGGCAGCCCAGGGATGCTGTGAAACTGGGCTTGCCAGTGAGTTTTTGGGGATTTTGGGGTTTGTTTTGGGGTTTGGTTATTTTTGGGATTTTTAGAGGATTTTTTGGGGATTTTTTTGGGTTTTTTGGGGATTTTTGTGATTTTTTTTTGGGATTTTTTTCGGGAATTTTGGGGGTTTTTTTGCAATTTTTTGCGGGGATTTTTGCAGGTTTTTTGTGAGTTTTCTGGGATTTTTTTGAGGGATTTTTGGTAATTTTTTGGGGTTTTTTGGAGGTTTTTCGGCATTTTTTGGGGTTGTTTTGCAGTTTTCTTGCGGGTTTTTTTGGGAGATTTTGGGGGTTTTTTGGAGGTATTTTGTGATTTTTTTTTGAGGATTTTTTGCAGGTTTTTTTGGAGATTTTTTGTTGAGATTTTTGCAGGTTTTTTGTGACTTAGGAGATTTTTTTTAGGTTTTTTGGGGGTTTTTTTTAAGTTTTCTGATTTTTGGGGATTTTTTGGGAGAGTTTTAGAGATTTTTTGGTTGGCTTTTTGCGATTTTCGAGGATTTTCTGCAGATTTTTGGGGATTTTTTGGGGAATTTTCTGGCAGTTTTTTTGCGATTTTTGGGGATTTTTTTGGTGATTTTTGGGATTTTTTTTGCAATTTTTTGGGATTTTTTTGGGGATTTTTCGCTCTGGAAGCATCAGTTCACTTGGCTGTTCAGGCAGCCCAGGGATGAGGTGAAGTTGAGGTTGCCGGTGAGTTTTGGGGGGTTTTTGGGGGGATTTTTGGGGGTTTGGTTGGTTTGGTTTATGGGTTAGGTTTTGAGGTGTTTTTGGGATTTTTTTTGGGAATTTTTGGGGATTTTTGGGATTTTTTTGGGATTTTTTTGGGAATTTTTGAGAGTTTTTCTGGGGATTTTTTGCAGGTGTTTTTGGGATTTTTGCAGGTTTTTGTGGGATTTTTTTTTATTTTTTTAAGGGTTTTTTGAGAGTTTTTTGAGGTTTTTTTTGATTTTTGGGAGGTTTTTGTGATTTTTTGGGGGATTTTTGCAGGTTTTCTGGGATTTTTGGGCCTTTTTTTGCACGTGTTTTTGGGATTTTTAGGGATTTTTGCAGGTTTTTCTGGGATTTTTTGGGGTTTTTTGGGGGATTTTTTTTGATTTTTTGGGGGATTTTTGGGCTTTTTTTGGGAATTTTTTGGGAGCTTTTTTGCGATTTTTGGGAATTTTTTGGGGGAATTTTCTGGGAGTTTTTTTGCAATCTTTGGGGATTTTTTTGGTGATTTTTGGGATATTTTTGGGGAGTTCTTTTGTGATTTTTGGGAATTTTTTGGGGGATTTTTGGGATTTTTTGGGGATTTTTCACTCTGGAAGCATCAGTTTGCATGGCCGTTCAGGCAGCCGGTGGATGCTGTGAAACTGGGCTTGCCGGTGAGTTTTTGGGGGATTTTGGGGTTTGTTTTGGGGGTTCTTTTGAGGTTTTTTGGGGTTCTGTTTGTGGGTTTGGTTGTGAGGTGCTTATAGGATTTTTTTTTTTATTTTTCGGGGTTTTTTAGAGTTTTTCTAGGGATTTTTTGGGGAATTTTTGGAGATTTTTTGGAGGTTTTTTTCGGATTTTTTTGCGATTTTTTAAGGGATTTTTGTAGGTTTTTTGTGAGTTTTTTGTATTTTTTGGGATTTTTTCTGGGATTTTTTGGGGATTTTTTTTGGATTTTTTGGTGATTTTTGGAGGGTTTTTTGGGGATTTTTTTTTTATTTTTTTGGGGATTTTTGGGGATTTTTTTGGGATTTTTTGGGAATTTTTGGGAGTTTTTTTGCGATTTTTGGAGATTTTTTTCTGGATTTTTGGGGAATTTTTTGGGATTTTATGGGAGATTTTTTGCAATTTTTTGGGATTTTTTGCAGATTTTTTGTGATTTTTGGGAATTTTTGGGGGGAATTTTCTGGGAGTTTTTTTGCGATTTTTGGGAGTTTTTTTGCGATCTTTGGGGATTTTTTTGGTGATTTTTGGGATATTTTTTGGGGAGTTTTTTTGCAATTTTTGGGGATTTTTTTGGGGGATTTTTCACTCTGGAAGCATCAGTTCACTTGGCCCTTCAGGTTGCCGGTGAGGTTTGGGGGGATTTGGGAGGTTTAGTTTGAATTTTTGGTTGATTTGGTTTTTGGGTTTGGTTTGGAGTTGTTTTTTCGAATTTTTTGGGATTTTTTGGGGGATTTTCTTGGGTTCTTTGGAGGTTTTTTTTGCAGTTTTTGGAGGTTTTTGGTGGCTTTTTTCTGATTTTTTTTGGGGTTCCTTTGCAATTTTTTTGGGGGGATTTTTGCAGGTTTTTCGTGGTTTTTTGGAGTTTTTCTGGGGATTTTTGGGGATTTTTTGGGGGGATTTTTGGAGGATTTTTGCGGGTTTTTTATGAGTTTTTTGGGGGATTTTTGGTAATTTTTTGTGGTTTTTGGAGGTTTTTCTGGGATTTTTTGGGGTTTTTTTTGCAATTTTTTGGGGGATTTTTATGTTTTTCTGGGATTTTTGGGGTTTTTGCAATTTTTGGGATTTTGCAAGTTTGGTTTTGGGAATTTATTTGGGTTGTTTTGGGGTTTTTTTTGGTGATTTTTTGTGAGGTTTTTTTTTGGATTTTTGGAGATTTTGGGGGAATTTATTGGGGGTTTTTTTGGGGGATTTATTTGTGATATTTCGCGATTTTTTTGCGTTTTTTTTTGCAGGTTTTTTGTGATTTTTTTGGGGATTTTTTGAGGTTTTGGGGGTTTTTTCCTCTATTTTATTTATTTTTCAACTTATTTTTTATTTATTTTTGGAGGTTTTTTATAAAAAGATTTTTTGACTTTTGGGTTTTTGGGGCTTTTTGTATATTTTTGAATATTTTCTCCCTAAAAATTCCCTCCTAACCCTAAATTCTGATTTTTTTTCTTCCAATAAATTCTCTGCTGACCCCAAATTTTCAATATTTTCTCCAAAAAAATCCTTTCCTGACCCCAAAATTTGATTTTTTTCCCCCAAAAAACTCCCAGGAATTCCCTTTTTACTCCAAAAATTCTCCAAAAAACGCCCAAAAATTTTCTCCTGATCCCAAAATTTGATTTTTTTTCTCTCAATAATTCCCTCCTGACCCCAAAATTGTGTTTTTTCTGCCCAAATTTCCAGGATTACCACAAGATCATCAAGCAGCCGATGGACATGGGAACCATCAAACGGAGATTGGAGAATAATTATTACTGGGGAGCAGCTGAGTGCATGCAGGACTTCAACACCATGTTCACCAACTGCTACATCTATAACAAGGTAAAATTAAATATAAAATTTATTGCAATATTAAAAAAATGTTCCTGAAAAAATTCCCAAAAAATCCGATTAAAAATCGCATTAAAATTGAGGAAAAAACCCCAAAAATGTCTCAAAAGGGTTCATCAATTGCTGCATCTGTAACAAGGTAAAATCAAATTAAAAATTAATTGGAATTTTTAAAAAAAAATTCTCCAAAAAATCCGATTAAAAATCGCATTAAAATTGAGGAAAAAACACCAAAAATCCCAAAAAAATCACATTAAAATGAAATAAAAAACCCCAAAAATATCTCAAGATGGTTCACCAATTGTTATATTTATAATAAGGTAAAAACACCAAAAAAATCCCAAAATCCCACAGAAAAAAACCCCAAAAAATTCCCCAAAAAAAAAGCCAAAAAATGCCATTAAAATCCAAGGAAAAAACACCAAAAATGCAAAAAAGATCACATTGAAATGAAAGAAAAAAACCCCAAAATATTTCAAATGGTTCACCAACTATAACAAGGTTCAAACACCAAAAAATTAATTGGAATCTTAAAAAAAAATTCCCAAAAAAATCCGATAAAAAATCGCATTAAAATTGAGGAAAAAACCCCAAAAATCCCCAAAAAATCGCATTGAAATGAAAGAAAATTCTTCAAAAATATCTCAAAATGGTTCACCAATTGTAATATTTACAATAAGGTAAAATCACAAAAAAATCCCAAAATCCCACAGAAGATTCCCAAAAAAAAATTCCCAAAAAAATCCCATTAAAAATCACATTAAAATTGAGGAAAAAACACCAAAAATCCCAAAAAAATCGCATTAAAATGAAAGAAAAAAACCCCAAAAATATCTCAAAATGGTTCACCAACTATAACAAGGTTAAAACACCAAAAAATTAATTGGAATCTTAAAAAAAAAATTCCCCAAAAAATCCTCCAAAAATTCCCAAAAAAATCCGATTAAAAATCGCATTAAAATTGAGGAAAAAACACCAAAAATCCCAAAAAAATCGCATTAAAATGAAAGAAAATTCTTCAAAAATATCTCAAAATGGTTCACCAATTGTTATATTTATAACAAGGTAAAAACACAAAAAAAAATCCCAAAATCCCACAGAGAATTCCCTAAAAAAGTTCCCAAAAAAACCTAAAAAAATCCCATTAAAATCGAAGAAAAAACCCCAAAAATAAACAAAAAAAATCTCATTAAAATCATTATTTCTGGAGAAACTTTTCCTGCAGAAAGTCGATTGAAAAATCCAAAACAATCTGAAAAAATCTCCCAAAAACATTCCTAAAACAAGAAAAAAAAATCCAAAAAACTTTTTAAAAAGAAAAGAAAAAAATAGTTGGAAAATAGTTGAAAATTTTGAAAAAATTGAAAAAAATAGGAAAAATTCTTTTTAAAAATCAAAATTCGAAAAATTTGAAAAATTCAAAAAAATCCCAAAAATCCCCAAAAACTCAAGAAAAATTCCCTAAAAATTGGTAAAATTTCCATTAAATATCTTATTAAAGTAAAAAAATCCTCAGAAAAGTCCTTAAAATTAAAAAAACCTTAAAAAATCTGCGCTGGGATGGGAAAAAAATCCCCAAAAATCAAAAAAAAAATCGCCATAAAATGAAAAAAAATCCTAAAAATCATTAAAATTTCTCCTAAAATATTTTAAAATAGGAAAAAATACCAAAAAAAATTATTAGGAAAAAAAAAAGTCGTAAAATAGTTGAGAAATTCAAAAAAATCTAAAAAAAATCGCAAAAAATACGAAAATTCAAAAAATCTGAAAATCCAAAAAAATTCCAAAATCCCTAAAAATCCCAAAAAATCCCAAAAATCCCAAAAAATTCCCATTATTTTCTGGAATTCTCAGCCCACGGATGACATCGTGCTGATGGCTCAGAGCCTGGAGAAAAAAACCTGAAAAAAACTCAGAAAAAAATCCTAAAAAAATTACGAAAAAACCCAAAAAATCCCAAAATATTTCTCAAAAATCTTCGTAAAATAAGAAAAAAAATCCCCAAAAATCCTCCTAAAAATCCCAAAACAAACTCTTACAAAGTACAAAACGATTGTCAAAATATTGGAAAAAATTGGAAAAAAAATCGAAAAAAATCCCAAAGATAGTCCTAAAATAAGAAAAAAAATCGGGGAAAAAACCTCTTAAAAAGGAAAAAAAATAGTTGGAAAATAATTGAAAAATTGGAAAAAAAAATTAAAAAATAAGGGAAAAATTGAAAAAATCCGAAAAAATTGAAAAATCGGAAAAAATTTAAAAATCAAAAAATCGAAAATTGCAAAAATCCCAAAAATTCCAAAATATCCCCAATAATTCCCATTTTTTTCTGGAACTTTCCAGCCCACAGATGACATCGTGCTGATGGCTCAGACCCTGGAGAAACTCTTCCTGCAGAAAGTCGCTCAGATGCCTAAATTTGAAAAAAATAGGAAAAAATTGGAAAAAATAGCAAAAAACCTGAAAAAAATCCCAAAAAATCCTCCTAAAATTCCAAAATAAAATCCCCAAAAATCCTTATTAAAAAACTTTCAGAAGGTAAAGAAAAAAGACAGTTGAAAAATCAAAAAAATTGGAAAAAATAAGAAAATTCTTAAAAAATTTGTAAAAAATTCAAAAAAATACCAAAAAATTCAAAAAAAAATTGCAAAAAAATTTCCAAAAAATCCCTAAAAATTCCCATTTTTTTCTGGAATTCTCAGCCCACGGATGACATCGTGCTGATGGCTCAGAGCCTGGAGAAACTCTTCCTGCAGAAAGTTGATCAAAAATCCAAAACAATCAGAAAAAAATCTCCCAAAAACATTCCTAAAATAAGAAAAAAAAATTCCAAAAAATTTTTACAAAAGAACAGAAAAAGTTGGAAAATAGTTGAAAATTTTGAAAAAATTTGGAAAAAAAATAGGAAAAATTCTTTTAAAAAATCGAAAAAAATTTGAAAAAAATCGAAAAAAATTCGAAAAAAATTCAAAAAAAATCCCCAAAAAATCCCCCAAAAAATCCCCAAAAACTCAAGAAAATTCCCCTAAAAAAATTGGTAAAATTTCCATTAAATATCCTATTAAAATAAAAAAAAAATCCTCAGAAATCTCCTTAAAATAAAAAAAAATTTGCGCTGGGATGGAAAAAAATCCCCAAAAATCAAAAAAAAAAATCACCATAAAATGAAAATAAAATCCTAAAAATCATTAAAATTTCTCCTAAAATATTTTAAAATAGGAAAAAAAACCCAAATAAAATTCTTAGAAAAAAAGTTGAAAAATAGTTGAAAAATTGAAAAAAATTCGTAAAAAATTCGTAAAAAATTCGTAAAAAATTCAAAAAAATTTAAAAAAAATTGCAAAAAATCCCCAAAAATTTTGCAAAAAATCCCTAAAAATTCCCATTTTTTTCTGGAATTCTCAGCCCACGGATGACATCGTGCTGATGGCTCAGAGCCTGGAGAAACTCTTCCTGCAGAAAGTGGCTCAGCTGCCTAAATTTGAAAAAAATAGAAAAAAATTGGAAAAAAATAGAAAAAAATTGGAAAAAAATAGAAAAAAAATTGGAAAAAATAGCAAAAAACCTTAAAAAGTCCCAAAAAATCCTCCTAAAATTCCAAAATAAAATCCCCAAAAATCCTTATTAAAAAACTTTCAGAAGGTAAAGAAAAAAACAGTTGAAAAATCGAAAAAAATACAAAAAAATTTTTTAAAAAATCGCAAAATCTCCCAAAACATTCCTAAAATAAGAAAAAAATTCGAAAAAGTTTTAAAAAGAAAAAAGAAAAAACGTTGGAAAATAGTTGAAAATTAAAAATTCGAAAAAAATAGTTGAAAATTCTTTTAAAAAAATCGAAAAAATTGAAAAAATTCGAAAAAAAATCGAAAAAAATTCGAAAAAAATCGAAAAAAAATCGAAAAAAATTCCAAAAAAATCCCAAAAAAATCCCAAAAAATCCCCAAAAATCCTAATTATTTTCTGGAATTCTCAGCCCACAGATGACATCGTGCTGATGGCTCAGACCCTGGAGAAACTCTTCCTGCAGAAAGTGGCTCAGATGCCTCCCGAGGAACAGGAAATTTTGGTTTCTGTGGCCAAAAACAGCCACAAGAAAGGAGCTTCCCGAGCTGCAGGTGGGGAAAAAATGGGAATTTGGGGAAAAATGGGGAAAGTTGGGGAAAATTTGGGGAAAGTTGGGGAGCATTGGAGAGAATTCAGGGAAAAAATGGAGAAAAATTGGGGAAAAAATGGAGAAAAATAGGGAAAAATTGGGGAAAAAATGGGAGAAAACTGGAGGAAATTCGGAATAAAAATGGGGAAAAATTGGAGAGAATTTGGGGAAAAAATGGGAAATATTGGAGAGAATTTGGGGTTTGGGGTTGGGAGAAATGGGGAAAAATTGGGGAAAAATGGGAAATATTGGAGAGAATTTGGGGTTGGAAAAATGGGAAAAATTTGAGAGAATTTGGGGAAAAAATTAGGGGAAAATTTGGGAAAAAAAAGGGGGAAAATTGGGAAAAATTATTTGTGAAAAAATGGGGAAAATTGGGGAAAAATGGGAAAAATTTGGAGAAAAAATGGAGAAAAATTGGGGGAAAATTGCAGAAAAAATGGAGAAAAATTGGGGGAAAATTGGGGAGAAATTGAGGAAAATTATGGGAAAATTTGGGGAGAATTTGGGGAAAAATTGGGAAAAATTGGGGAGAATGGGAAATATTGGGAGAATTCGGGAAAAATGGGAAAAATTGGGGGGAAAACGGAGAAATTTGAGAAAAATTGGGGGAGAATTGGGGAAAAATTGGGAAAAATTGAGGAAAATTGGGAAATTTTGGGGGAAATTGGGGAGAAATGGGGAAAATTGGAGGAAAAAATAGGGAAAATTGGAAGAAATGGGGAAAAATTTGGGATAAATTGGGGAAAAATTGGAAAAATTTGACAGAATTGGGAGAAATTGAGAAAAATGGGGGACGAATTGGGGAAAAACTGAGAGAATTTGGGAAAAAATGGGGAAAATTGGAGAGAATTTGGGGTTTGGGGTCGGAAAAATGGGAAAAATTTGAGAGGATTTGGGAAAATTTTGAGAGGATTTGGGGAAAAATAGAGGGAAAAATGGGGAAAAATTGGGAAAAATTGAGGAAAATTGAGGAAATTTTGGGGGAAATTGGGGAGAAATTGAGAAAAATTGGGGGAAAATGGGAAAAATGGAAGAAATAGGGAAAAATTGGGAAAAGTTGGGAGAAGTTTGGGGAAAAAATGGAGAAAAATTAGGGAAATATTGGGGGGAAATTGGGGAAAAAATGGGAGAAAATGGGGAAAAAATGGGAGAAAAATGGGGAAAATTGGGAGAATTTGGGGTTTCAGGTTGGAAAAATGGGGAAAATTTGGGGAAAAACGGAGAAAAATGGGGGGAAATTGCAGAAAAAATGGAGAAAAATTGGAGGAAATTCAGAAAAAAAATGGGGGAAAATTGGGAAAAAATGGGAAAAATTTGAGAGAATTTGGGGGAAAATTGGGGGAAAATTGGGAAAAATTTGGGGAAAATTTGAGAGAAATTGGGGAGAAAATGGAGAAAAATTGGGGGAAATCGGGAAAAAATCAGGGAAAATGGGGAAAAATTTAGGGAAAAAAACAGAGAAAAATTGGGGAAAAATTGAGAAAAATTCGGGGAAAAATTGGAGAAAAATTGCAGAAATAGGGAAAAATTGGGGAAAATTGGGAGAATGTTGGGGAAAAATGGAGAAAAATTAGGGAAATATTGGGAAATTGGGGAAAAAATGGGAGAAAATGGGGAAAAAATTGGGGAAAAATGGGGAAAAATGGGAGAATTTGGGGTTTGGGGTTGAAAAATGGGAATTTTGTGGGTTTTTTGGGTGTAAAATTCGATTTTTTGGGGTGTAAAATTTGGTTTTTTCAGGGTTTTTTCGTGTATTTTGGGTGTTCACATCTGGATTTGGAGGTTTGGGAATGTGTGGATCAAAAAAAATGGGGAAAAACATCTGGATTTGGCGATTTTGGGGCCAAAAATGGGAATTTTGTGGGTTTTTGGGTGTAAAATTCGATTTTTTTGGGTGTAAAATCTGTTTTTTTCGTGTTTTTTGGGTGTTCACATCTGGATTTGGAGGTTTGGGAATTTTGGGATCAAAAAAAATCGGGAAAAACATCCAAATTCGGGGTTTGGGGGCAAAAATGGGAATTTTGGGTGTCAAAAATTTCGATTTTTCAGGAATTTTTCGTCCTTTTGGAATTCCCAAATTTTTTTTCCAGGTTTTTTTGGGTTTCCTAATTCCTTTTTCCAGATTTTTTAATATCCTTTAAGGATCCCCAAATCGATTTTTCCAGGTTTTTTTGGGATTCCATTTCCAAATCCCAAAAGATTTAAATTTTTTCTCTTTTTTCTAACTCTCCCTGTGAGATTTCTAGAATCTCATCTCTAATCCCATGGAATTTCCAGCTTTTCTCATGGAATTTTTGGATTTTTTCATAGAATTTCCACATTTTTTTTCTCCATCCTGTAATTCCATGAAATTTTTAGATTTTTTCACAGAATTTTTTGGTTTTCTCACAGAATATTTAGGTTTTTTCACCGAATTTTCAGGTTTTTCTGTCGAATATTTAGTTTTTTTCCACCAAATATTTAGGTTTTTCCACCAAATATTTAGGTTTTCCCACCAAATATTTACCTTTTTTCACCAAATATTCAGTTTTTTCCACCAAATATTCAAGTTTTTCACCAAATATTTAGTTTTTTTCATCAAATATTTAGGTTTTTCCACCAAATATTTAGGTTTTTCCACCAAATATTCAAGTTTTTCACCAAATATTTAGTTTTTTTCGTCAAATTTTCAGGTTTTTCTGCCGAATATTTTGGTTTTTCCACCAAATATTTAGGTTTTTTCGTCGAATATTTAGGTTTTTCCACCAAATATTCAGGTTTTCCCACCAAATATTTAGGTTTTTCCACCAAATATTTAGGTTTTTTCGCCAAATTTTCAGGTTTTTCCACCAAATATTTAGTTTTTTTCATCGAATATTTAGATTTTCCCACCAAATATTCAGGTTTTTTCGCTGTATTTTCAGGTTTTTTTGTCGAATATTTAGGTTTTTCCACCAAATATTTATGTTTTTCCACCAAATATTCAGTTTTTCCCACTGAATATTTAGGTTTTTCCACCAAATTTTCAGGTTTTTCCACCAAATATTGAGGTTTTTCCACCAAATATTTAGGTTTTTTTGCCGAATTTTCAGGTTTTTTCACCAAATGTTTAGGTTTTTTCACCGAATATTGAGGTTTTTCCACCAAATATTTAGGTTTTTCCACCAAATTTTCAGGTTTTTCCACCAAATATTTAGGTTTTTTTGCCGAATTTTCAGGTTTTTCCACCAAATATTTAGATTTTTTCGCCGAATTTTCGGGTTTTTCACCAAGTATTTAGGTTTTTCCACTGAATTTTCAGGTTTTTCCACTGAATTTTCAGGTTTTTCCACAAAATATTTAGGTTTTTCCACCAAATATTCAGGTTTTTCCACCAAATATTTAGTTTTTTTCGCCAAATATTCAGGTTTTTCCACTGAATATTTAGCTTTTTTTGGCCAAGTTTTCAGGTTTTTTCACTAAATATTTAGGTTTTCTCACCGGATTTTCAGGTTTTTTGTATTTCCAACCTCTAAATCCCAAAAACTAATGGAATTTTCTCCTTTTCGCAGCTCTCCTGGCCAGCCTGCCCAGCTCCCCCCTGGCCCAGCAGCTCCCTGCTCTCTCCTCTCATCCCATAGAATTTTTAGGGTTTTTTGCCAAATTTTTAGGGTTTTTTGCAGAATTTTCAGGTTTTTTCCCAGAATTTTCAGGTATTTTCCCAGAATAATTTTCAGGTTTTTTCACCAAATTTTTTATGTTTTCTCATAGAATTTTCAGGTTTTCTCGTGGAATTTCTACATTTATTGTATTTCCAACTCCTAATTTAGTGGAATTTTCACGTTTTTTCATCGAAATTTCGCATTTTTTCACTGAATGTTTCGGTTTTTCCACCAAATATTTAGTTTTTTTCACAGAATTTTTAGGTTTTTTGACAGAATTTTTAGGGTTTTTTGTGGAGTTTTCAGGTTTTTTTCACCAAATTTTCACATTTTTCCACCGAATTTTCAGGTTTTTTCACCGAATATTCACATTTTCTCTCTCTTACAACTTCTAATTCCCAAAAATTAATTATTTTTTTTCTCTTTTTCGCAGCTCTCCTGGCCAGCCTGCCCAGCTCCCCCCTGGCCCAGCAGCTCCCTGCTCTCTCCTCTCATCCCATAGAATTTTTAGGTTTTTTCATAGAATTTTTAGGGTTTTTTGCCAAATTTTTAGATTTTTTCCCCAGAAGTTTTAGGTTTTTTCACAGAATTTTTAGGGGTTTTTGTGGAATTTTCAGGTTTTTTCCCAGAATTTTCAGGTTTTTTCTCAGAATTTTCAGGTATTTTCACAGAATTTTCAGATTTTCTCACAGAACTTTCACTTTTTCTCACAGAATTTTCAGGTTTTTTTCATCGAAATTTCATGTTTTTTCACCAAATTTTCAGTTTTTTTCACCGAATTTTCACGTTTTTCCACCGAATTTTCAGGTTTTTCCGCCGAATATTTAGGGTTTTTTTGCCGAATTTTCAGGTTTTTCCACTGAATATTCAGGTTTTCCCACCAAATATTTAGTTTTTTTCACTGAATTTTCACGTTTTTCTACCAAATATTCAGATTTTTCCACCAAATATTTAGGTTTTTCCACCAAATGTTTAGGTTTTTTCACCGAATATTTAGTTTTTTTCACCGAATTTTCAGGTTTTTCCGCCAAATATTTAGGGTTTTTTTGCCGAATTTTCAGGTTTTTCCACCAAATATTTAGGTTTTTTGCCGAATTTTCAGGTTTTTTCACCAAATATTTAGGTTTTTTCACCAAATTTTCACATTTTTTTCACCGAATTTTCAGGTTTTTCCACCAAATTTTCACATTTTTTCACTGAATTTTCAGATTTTCTCCTGGAATTTTCAGGTTTCTTGTATTTCCTCATTCCCAATCCCAAAAATTAATTATTATTTCTCCTTTTTCGCAGCTCTCCTGGCCAGCCTGCCCAGCTCCCCCCTGGCCCAGCAGGTCCCCGCCGTCTCCTCCGTCTCTCAACCCTCGGGATTCCCCGAACTGCCCACGAGCACCATCCTCCCTCTGCCCCACCCTGGGGTCATCTCCTCGCCCCTGCTGAAGCCTCTGCACCCCAACATTCCCGGGAGTCACCCCGCAATTCCCGGGAATAATCCTAATAATAATCCTAATAACAATAATGGGAATAATCCCAATAATTCGGGGAGCAGCGTCAGTTCGGCCGTGCTGCCGGCGCCCAGCCAGCCCGTGGCTAAGGTGAGGTTTTTGGGGGGTTTTGGGGGTTTTGGAAATTTTGGGGATTTGGGAGATTTGGGAGTTTGGTGAATTTTAGGGGGAGATGGGGGAGATTTGGGGGATTTTGAAATTTTGGGGTTTTAGGAGGATTTTTGGGGGATTTGGGGAATTTTGGGGGTTTTAGGGTTTGAGGTTTGGAGGGGTTTTGGGGAATTGGGGTTTTGAGGGAATTTTGGGGTTTGGGGGTTTTAGGGGGATTTGGGGGATTTTGGGGTTTTGGGGGGAGGTTTTTTTGGGTTTTGGGGTTTTTTGGGGAGTTTTGGGATTTTAGGTTTTGGGATTTGGGGGATTTGGGTGTTTTTTAGGGGATTTTTGGGTTTTGGGGTTTTTGGGGGTTTTGGGGATTTGGGGGTTTTGGGGTGAGTGGAATTTTTGGGATTTTTGGGGGAGGAGATTGGGGCGATTTTGGGGGGTTTTGGGGGTTTTGGGATTTTTTGGTGGGTTTTGGAGTTTTGGGGTTTTGGGGGGTTTTGAGGGATTTTGGGGATTTTGGGGTTTTTGGGGTTTTAGGGGATTTGGGGGATTTTTGGGGTTTTTGGGGGATTTGGGTAAATTTTGGGGTTTTGGGAAATTTTGGGTTTTTGGGGGATTGGGGGATTTTTAGGGGATTTTTGGGGTTTTGGGAGAATTTTGGGATTTTGGGGTTTTAGGGTTTTGGAGTTTGGGGGTTTTGGGGGAGTTTTGGGTTTTGGGGGATTTTGGGGTTTTGGGGGTTTTACAGGGGTTTGTGAGATCTTTTTATTTTTGGGGGAGATTTTGGGGGTTTTGGGAAGTTTGGGGCAGGTTTAGGATTTTGGGGTGATTTGGGAGGGTTTGGAATATTTGGGGTTTTTAAGGAATTTTTGGGGATTTTTTGGGGGGATTTGCAAGATTTTTTTTGATTTTTGCAGTGGATTTTGGAGATTTTTTGGGGGAGATTTGGGGGATTTTTGGGGACTTTTTGGGATATTTGGGCTGATTTGGAGAGGATTTGTGGAGTTTTTGGGGGAGTTTTGGGGACTTTTGGAGAGGATTTTGGAGATTTTAGGAATTTTGGGGGAAATTTTGGGAATTTTAGGGTAATTTGGGGTCCTGGAATGGGAGTTTTGGCTCCTGGAATGAGATTTAGGATCTAGAAATGGGATTTTGGGTCAAGAAATGGGAATTTAGATCCGAAAATGGGATTTTTGGGGTCCTGGATTGGGATTTTTGGGTCTTGGAATGGGAATTTTGAGTGCCAGAATTGGGATTCAGGGATGGAATTTTGGGGTCCTGGATTGGAATTTAATATCTAGAAATGGAATTTAGGATCCTGGAATAGAATTTAGGGTTTTGAAATGGAATTTGGGGTCTTGAAATGGGATTTCTGGGTTTCAGAATGGAATTTTCAGTGCCAGAATTTGCATTTTTGGACAGAATTTGGGTCTTGAAATGAAACTTAGGATCCCAAAATCAACTCCAAATTTTCAGGACTTATTTAACCCTTCAAAACAAGAAATCCTATTGAATTTCTGCTCAAAATCCCTAATTTTTCCCCCAGAAAATTCCCACCAGCACCATCATCGTGGGTGGATTGGGATTTTGGGGTCCTGAAATGGGAATTTTGGGTCCTGAAATGGGAATTTTGGGTCCTGAAATGGGAATTTTGGGTCCTAAAATGGGAATTTTGGAATGGGATTTGGGGTTTAGGGATGAGATTTAGGATCTAGCAATGGGATTTAGGGTCTCAGAATGGGATTTTTGGGTCTTGGAATGGGAATTTTGGGTGCCAGAATTGGGATTTAGGGATGGAATTTTGGGTCTTGGAATGGAATTTTGGGTCCTAAAATGGGAATTTAGATCCCAAAATGGGATTTAGGGTCCTGGAATAAGATTGAGGATGTTTGGAATGGAATTTTTGGCTGAAATTTTGGGTCCTGGAATAGAATTTAGGATCCAAAAATGGAATTTAGGGTCTTGGAATGGGATTTTCAGTGCCAGAATTGGGATTTAGGGATGGAATTTTGACTCCTGGAATGAGATTTAGGATCCAGAAATGGGATTTGGGGTCAAGAAATGGGAATTTAGATCCGAAAATGGGATTTGGGGTCCTGGATTGGGAATTTTGGGTCTTGGAATGCAATTTTGGGTGCCAGAATTGGGATTTAGGGATGAAATTTTGGGATCCTGGATTGGAATTTAATATCTAGAAATGGAATTTAGGATCCTGGAATAGAATTTAGGGTTTTGAAATGGAATTTGGGGTCTTGAAATGGGAATTTAGGGTCTCGGAATGGGAATTTTGAATGCTGGAATTTGCATTTTTTAATTGAATTTGGGTCTTGAAATGAAACTTAGGATCCTAAAATTTCCTCCAAATTTTCAGGACTTATTTAACCCTTCAGAACAAGAAATCCTATTGAATTTTTACTCAAAATCCCTAATTTTTCCCCCAGAAAATTCCCACCAGCACCATCATCGTGGGTGGATTGGGATTTTGGGGTCCTGAAATGGCAATTTTGGGTCCTAAAATGGGAATTTTGGGTCCTGAAATGGGAATTTTGGGTCCTAAAGTGGGAATTTTGGAATGGGATTTGGGGTGTAGGAATGAGATTTAGGATCTAGAAATGGGATTTAGGGTCTTGGAATGGGAATTTTGGGTTTTGGATTGGAATTTAGGATCTAGAAATAGAATTTATGGTCTTGGAATGGGAATTTTGGAATGGGATTTGGGGTTTAGGAATGAAATTTAGGATCTAAAAATGGGATTTAGGGTCTTGGAATAGGATTTAGGGTTTTGGATTGGAATTTCAAGTGCCAGAATTGGGATTTAGGGATGGAATTTTGGATCTAGAAATGGGATTTTGGGTCCTAAAATGGGAATTTGGATCCCAAAATGGGATTTAGGGTCCTGGAATGAGATTCAGGGTGTTAGGAATGAAATTTCAGGGTGGAATTTTGGGTTTCGCAATGGAATTTTTCGCACGAAATTTAGGGTTTTGCGATGGAATTTTGGCTCCTAGAATGGGATTTGGGGTTTAGGAATGAAATTTAGGATCTGGAAATGGAATTTAGGGTCTCGGAATGGGATTTTTGGGTCTCGGAAGGGGAATTTTGAGTGCCAGAATGGGGATTCAGGGATGGAATTTTGGATCTAGAAATGGCATTTAGGGTCCTAAAATGGGAATTTAGATCCCAAAATGGGATTTAGGGTCCTGGAATGAGATTTAGGATGTTTGGAGTGGAATTTTTGGCTGAAATTTTGGGTCCTGGAATAGAATTTAGGATCCAAAAATGGAATTTAGGGTCCTGGAATGGGATTTTCAGTGCCAGAATTGGGATTTAGGGATGGAATTTTGACTCCTGGAGTGAGATTTAGGATCTAGAAATGGGATTTGGGGTCAAGAAATGGGAATTTAGATCCGAAAATGGGATTTGGGGTCCTGGATTGGGATTTTGGGTCTTGGAATGGAATTTTGGGTGTCAGAATTGGGATTTAGGGATGGAATTTTGGGATCCTGGATTGGAATTGAATATCTAGAAATGGAATTTAGGATCCTGGAATAGAATTTAGGGTTTTGAAATGGAATTTGGGGTCTTGAAATGGGAATTTAGGGTGTCGGAATAGAATTTTTAATGCCAGAATTGGGATTTTTTTACTAGAATTTGGGTCTTGAAATGAAATTTAGGATCCCAAAATCAACTCCAACTTTTCAGGACTTATTTAACCCTTCAAAACAAGAAATCCTATTGAATTTCTACTCAAAATCCCTAATTTTTCCCCCAGATAATTCCCACCAGCACCATCATCGTGGGTGGATTGGGATTTTGGGGTCCTGAAATGGGAATTTTGGGTCCTAAAATGGGAATTTTGGGTCCTAAAATGGGAATTTTGGGTCCTGGAATAGGATTTTCAGTGCCAGAATTGGGATTTAGGGATGGAATTTTGGGTCTTGGAATGTGATTTTGGGTTCTGGGATGGAGTTTGGGGTTTAGGACTGAGATTTGGGATCCAGAAATGGGATTTTGAGTGTCGGAATTGGGATTTAGGGATGGAATTTTGACTCCTGGAATGAGATTTGGGGTCTAGAATGGAATTTAGGATCCTAGAATGGGATTTTGGGGTCGTAAAATGGGAATTTTGGGTCCTGAAATGGGAATTTTGGAATAGAATTTGGGATGTAGGGATGAAATTTAGGATCTAGAAATGGGATTTAGGGTCTTGGAATGGGATTTAGGTTTCTGGAATGGGATTTTTGGGTCTTGGAATGGAATTTTGAGTGCCAGAATTGGGATTTAGGGATGGAATTTTGGATCCTGGATTGGAATTTAGATCCTAGAATGGGATTTTTGGGTCTTGGAATGGAATTTAGGATCCTAAAATGGGAATTTAGGGTCTCGGAATGGGATTTTTAATGCCAGAATTTGGATTTTTTACTAGAATTTCAGTCTTGAAATGAAACTTAGGATCCCAAAATCAACTCCAAATTTTCAGGATTCATTTAACCCTTCAAAACAAGAAATCCTATTGAATTTCTGCTCAAAATCCCTGATTTTTCCCCCCAGAAAAAAGGCGTGAAGCGCAAAGCCGACACCACCACTCCCACCAGCACCATCATCGTGGGTGGATTGGGATTTTGGGGTCTTAAAATGGGAATTTTGGGTCCTAAAATGGGAATTTTGGAATGGGATTTGGGGTTTAGGAATGAAGTTTAGGATCTAGAAATGGGATTTAGGATCTAGAAATGGGATTTAGGGTCCTGGAATTAGATTTTTGGGTCTCGGAATGGGAATTTCGAGTGCCAAAATTGGGATTTAGGGATGGAATTTTGGCTCCTGGAATGGAATTTTGGGTCCTAAAATGGGAATTTAGATCCCAAAATGGGATTTTGGGTCCTGGAATGAGATTCAGGATGTTAGGAATGAAATTTCAGGATGGAATTTTGGGTTTCGCAATGGAATTTTTCAGACGAAATTTAGGGTTTTGCGATGGAATTTTGGCTCCCAGAATGGGATTTTGGGTCCCAAATTTTGCTCCAAATTTTCAGGTCTCATTTAACACTTAAATGAAAGAAATTTCACTTCATTTTTTCTCAAAATCCCTGTTTTTTCCCCCCAGAAAAAAGGCGTGAAGCGCAAAGCCGACACCACCACTCCCACCACCACGGCCATCATCGCCACCAGCGGCGGCGAATCCTCCCCTCTGGAAAACCCCAAATCCTCCAAAATCCCAGCCAGGAGGGAGAGCGGCCGACCCATCAAACCCCCCAGGAAAGACCTCCCAGACTCCCAGCAGCACCAAACCTCCAAAAAGGGAAAACTTTCCGAGCAGCTGAAATATTGCAACGGCATCTTGAAGGAGCTGTTGTCCAAAAAACACGCGGCGTACGCTTGGCCCTTCTACAAGCCGGTGGACGCGTCGGCTTTGGGGCTGCATGATTATCATGAGATCATCAAGCATCCCATGGATCTCAGCACCATCAAGGTAGGGATTTTGGGGAATTTTTTGGGAATTTTTTGGGAATTTTTTCGATTTTTTTTGGATTTTTTTTCGATTTTTTTTTGATTTTTTACGAATTTTTTTCGGATTTTTCAAGTGGTTGCGAAAGGTTTTAGTGCAGATTGCAGTGAGGATTTTCCCAGGATTTTCAGGAGTTTGGGTAGCAAAACTCCCATGGATCTCAGCATCATCAAGGTAGGGATTTTTGGGAATTTTTTGGGATTTTTTGGGAATTTTTAGGATTTTTTTTCCATTTTTTATGAATTTTTTTCGGATTTTTTAAGTGGCTGCGAAACTACTGCGGCAACATCAAGGTGAGGATTTTTTGGGAATTTTCCCAGGATTTTGAGGAGTTTGGGTAGCAAAACTCCCATGGATCTCAACACCATCAAGGTGAGAATTTTTGGGAATTTTTTGGGAATTTTTGGGATTTTTTCCAGAATTTTTTAGGATTTTTTAGGATTTTTTTAGGATTTTTTTAAGTGTTCAGATGCGGCGTACGCTTGGCCGTTCTACAAGCCGGTGGACGCGTCGGCTTTGGGGCTGCATGATTATCATGAGATCATCAAGCATCCCATGGATCTCAGCACCATCAAGGTAGGGATTTTTGGGAATTTTTTGGGATTTTTCCCGATTTTTTTTGGATTTTTTTTGGATTTTTTTCGATTTTTTTTCGATTTTTTTCGGGTTTTTTAAGCGGTCGCGAAAGATTTTAGTGCAGATTGCAGTGAGGATTTTCCCAGGATTTTGAGGGGTTTGGGAAGCAAAACTCCCATGGATCTCAACACCATCAAGGTGAGGATTTTTGGGATTTTTTCCAGAATTTTTGGGAATTTTTTAGGATTTTTTAGGAATTTTTTTCGGATTTTTTAAGTGGTCGCGAAACGATTGCGGCAACATCAAGGTGAGGATTTTTTGGGAATTTTCCCAGGATTTTCAGGGGTTTGGGAAGCAAAACTCCCATGGATCTCAACACCATCAAGGTAAGAATTTATGGGAAATTTTTTTGAATTTTTGGGATTTTTTTAGAATTTTTTTAGGATTTTTTTGGGGATTTTTTAAGTGTTCAGATGCGGCGTACGCTTGGCCGTTCTACAAGCCGGTGGATGCGTCGGCTTTGGGGCTGCACGATTATCATGAGATCATCAAGCATCCCATGGATCTCAGCACCATCAAGGTAGGGATTTTGGGGAATTTTTTGGGAATTTTCCCGATTTTTTTTGGATTTTTTTCGATTTTTTTTCGATTTTTTTCGGATTTTTCAAGTGGTCGCGAAAGGTTTTAGTGCAGATTGCAGTGAGGATTTTCCCAGGATTTTGAGGTGTTTAGGAAGCAAAACTCCCATGGATCTGAACAATATCAAGGTGAGGATTTTTGGGAATTTTTCCAGAATTTTTGGGAATTTTTTAGGATTTTTTACGAATTTTTTCTGGATTTTTTAAGTGGTCGCAAAACGATTGCGGCAACATCAAGGTGAGGATTTTTTGGGAATTTTCCCAGGATTTTGAGGGGTTTGGGAAGCAAAACTCCCATGGATGTCAACACCATCAAGGTGAGAATTTTTGGGAATTTTTTTTGGAATTTTTGGGAATTTTTTAGGATTTTTTAGGAATTTTTTTGGATTTTTTAAGTGTTTTGATGCGGCGTACGCTTGGCCGTTCTACAAGCCGGTGGATGCGTCGGCTTTGGGGCTGCATGATTATCATGAGATCATCAAGCATCCCATGGATCTCAGCACCATCAAGGTAGGGATTTTTGGGAATTTTTCCAGATTTTTCCAAATTTTTTTTCAAATTTTTTGGATTTTTTTTCGATTTTTTTTCGATTTTTTTCGGATTTTTCAAGTGGTTGCGAAAGGTTTTAGTGCAGATTGCAGTGAGGATTTTCCCAGGATTTTGAGGTGTTTGGGAAGCAAAACTCCCATGGATCTCAACACCATCAAGGTGAGAATTTTTGGGAATTTTTCCAGAATTTTTAGAAATTTTTTAGGATTTTTTAGGAATTTTTAAAGAATTTTTTAAGTGGGCATGAAGCAGTTGCGGCAACATCAAGGTAAGGATTTTTTGGGAATTTTCCCAGGATTTTGAGGGATTTGGGAAGCAAAACTTCCATGGATTTCAACATCATCAAGGTGAGGATTTTGGGGAATTTTCCCAGTTTCCTATGATGAAAATAAAAATTTTTGCCCAAATTTTTGCCCAATTTTCCCTGAATTTTTGGCTGATTTTCCCCAAATTTTTGCCCAATTTTCCCAAATTTTTGGGGAATTTTTCCTTGAATTTTTGGGGAGATTTTCCCAGAACTTTTTGAAAATTTCCCAGAATTTTGAGACGTTCAGGACAAGATTTAAACCACCGTGAAAATTATGATTTTTGGGTGATTTTTCCCGAATTTTTGGCTGATTTTTCCTGGAATTTTGACCAATTTTCCCCAGAATTTTGGCCCAATTTTCCCAGAATTTTGACCAATTCTTCTCGAATTTTTGCCCAATTTTTTGTGAATTTTTGGCCGATTTTTCTGGAATTTTTGGCCAATTTCTCCGGAATTTTTGGCCGATTTTTGCGGAATTTTTGGTTGATTTTTCCCGGAATTTTTAGGGAGATTTTCCCAGAATTTTTTGGGAATTTTCCTGGAATCTTTTGGGCAGATTTTCCCAGAATTTTTGGGGAATTTTCCTGGAATTTTAAAACCTTCAGGACGAGGTTTGAACCACAATGAAAATTATGATTTTTGGGTGATTTTTCCCGACTTTTTGGCCAATTTTTCCCAGAATTTTGACTGATTTTTCCCGATTTTTGGCCAATTTTTTGTGAATTTTTACCCAATTTTTCTGGAATTTTTGCCCAATTTTCCTGGAATTTTGGCCAATTTTTCCCAAATTTTTTGCCAATTTTCCCTGAATTTTCCCCAATTTTTTTGCCCAATTTTCCCCAAATTTTTGCCCAATTTCTCCCAAGTTTTTGCCCAATTTTTCCCCAATTTCTCCAGAATTTTTTCAGCCCATTTCCCACATTTTGGGAATAATTTTTCCCCATTTTTTCCCCGCAGAGGAAGATGGAGAATCGCGACTATCGCGACGCGCAGGAATTCGCCGCCGACGTTCGGTTGATGTTTTCCCCAAAATTTTAGCCAATTTTTCTCGAATTTTTGCCCAATTTTTCGTGAATTTTTGCCCAATTTTTCGTGAATTTTTGCCCAATTTTCCCCGAATTTTTGCCCAGCTTTCCCTGAATTTTGGCCAATTTTCCCCGAATTTTGGCTGATTTTTCCCGAATTTTTGGCCGATTTCTCCTGAATTTTTTCCCAATTTTTCTGGAATTTTTGCCCAATTTTTCTGGAATTTTTGCCCAATTTTCGCCAAATTTCCCCCAATTTTTCCCAAATTTTTGCCCAATTTTTCTGGAATTTTTGCCCGATTTCTCCCAAATTTTTGCCCAATTTTTCCCCAAATTTCCCCCAATTTTTCCCCAACTTCCCCAAATTTTTTTCAACCAACTTCCCCACGATTTCCCACATTTTGGGAATAACTTTTCCCCATTTCTCCCCGCAGAGGAAGATGGAGAATCGCGACTATCGCGACGCGCAGGAATTCGCCGCCGACGTTCGGTTGATGTTTTCCAATTGCTACAAATATAATCCTCCTGACCACGACGTGGTGGCCATGGCCAGGAAACTCCAGGTGGGAATTCCTAAGAAAAAAAAAATTGTGGGGTTGTTGGGGATTTTTGGGAATTTTGTGGAATTTTTTGGGATTTTTTGGGGTTTTTTAAGGATTTTTTATGATTTTTTTTTTTTTTTTTTAGGGATTTTTTGGGGATTTTTGAGGGTTTTTTAGGGAATTTTTTGGGATTTTTATGGAATTTTTTGGGAATTTTTAGGGATTTTTTTCCAGGGATTTTTTATTATTTTTAGGAAATTTTAAGGATTTTTCTGAGAATTTTGGGGATTTTTTTTGTTTTAGGAATTTTATGGAATTTTTGGGTTATTTTTAGGACATTTTTAGGGAATTTTGTGGGGTTTTAGGGATTTTTTGGGGATTTTTGAGGGTTTTAGGGATTTTTTGGGATTTTAAAGGGATTTTTAAAACTTACTTTTAGAGAGTTTAGGGGTTTTTTCTTGGATTTTGGGGAATTTTGGGATTTTTGGGGGTTGTAATGGATTTTTGGGATTTTTATGGAATTTTGGGAATTTTTAAGGATTTTTTTCCAGGGATTTTTTATTATTTTTAGGAAATTTTAAGGATTTTTCTGAGAATTTTGGGGATTTTTTTTGGATTTTTAGGGAATTTTATGGGAATTTTTGGGGTATTTTTAGGACATTTTTAGGGAATTTTGTGGGGTTTTTAGGGATTTTTTGGGGATTTTTGAGGGTATTTTAGGGAATTTTTTGGGATTTTTTTAAAGGGATTTTTAAAACTTACTTTTAGAGAGTTTAGGGGTTTTTTTCTTGGATTTTTGGGATTTTTTGGGATTTTTTTGGGGGTTTTTAATGGATTTTTTGGGGATTTTTTATTATTTTTAGGAATTTTTAAGGATTTTTCTGAGAATTTTGGGGATTTTTTGGGGATTTTTAGGTAATTTTATGGGATTTTTTGGGGTATTTTTAGGGAATCTTATGCCATTTTTGGGGGATTTTTTAGGATTTGTTTCTGGATTTTTTGGGGAATTTTTGGGGTTTTTTTTGGGGATTTTTAGGGATTTTTTGTTTACAAATACAATCCTCCCGATCACGACGTGGTGGCCATGGCCAGGAAACTCCAGGTGGGAATTCCTAAAAAAAAAAAAAAATCAGGAAAAAAAAAATTGGGGGGTTTTGGGGGAATTTTGGGATTTTTTTAGAATTTTTTTGGATTTTTTTAGGGATTTTTTGGGGATTTTTTTAGAGATGTTTTGAGGTTTTTTGAGGTTTTTTCTTTAGACTTTTTTGAGGTATTTTTAATGGATTTTTTTCAGATTTTTTAGGGGTTTTTTTGGGGATTTTTAATGGATTTTTGCAATTTTTTAGAGATTTTTTGGAGATTTTTTTGAGGGTTTTGGGGATTTTTTAGGGAATTTTTGGGGTTTTTTGGGGATTTTTTCAAAGTGTTTTGGGATTTTTTGTAAAATTTTTGGGGGATTTTTAATTGATTTTTTGAGCTTTTTTGGGGATTTTGGGGGAATTTTTCTGAGATTTTTTGTGGATTTTTTAGGGTTTTTGGGGATTTTTTTTAATATATTTTGGGGATTTTTAATGGATTTTTTAGAGAATTTTTTAGGGATTTTTAATGGATTTTTTGGGGATTTTTAGGGCTTTTTTGGGGGTTTTAGGAATTTTTTTTTTAGGGATTTTTAAATTAGTTTTGAATTTTTTTTTTTTATTTTTAAACATTTTTGGGGGGATTTTTAAGGATTTTTCTGAGATTTTTGGGGGATTTTTTGTTTACAAATACAATCCTGATCACGACGTGGTGGCCATGGCCAGGAAACTCCAGGTGGGAATTAACAAAGTTTCTGGGGAAAATGGAAAAAAAATGGGATTTTTGGGAATTTTTTCGGGATTTTTTGGGATTTTTTGTGGTATTTTTGGGATTTTTTGTGGTATTTTTGGGATTTTTTGTGGTATTTTGGGGATTTTTTGTGGTATTTTTGGGATTTTTTAGCAATTTTTTGGGGGTTTTTTGAGGTTTTTTGGGGATTTTGAGGTTTTTGGGGATTTTAGAGAATTTTTAGGGACTTTCAACAGATTTTTAATGGACTTTTTTGGGGGATTTTTTTGGGATTTTTTTTTTTTGGTTTTTTGGGATTTTGGGGGGATTTTTGGGGAATTTTTACAGATTTTTTTTGGACTTTTAGGGTTTTCTAGGGAATTTTTTTGGATTTCTTTAAAAATTATTTTTAGAGAGTTTAGGGCTTTTTGGGGATTTTGGGGATTTTTTGGGGTTTTTTGGGATTTTTTGAGTTTTTTAATGGATTTTTTGGGGAATTTTTTGGGAATTTTTAGGGATTTTTTTTCAGGAATTTTTTATTATTTTTAGAATTTTAAAGGATTTTTCTGAATTTTTAGGGGATTTTAGAGAATTTTATGGGATTTTTGGGGGGGTTTAGGGAATTTTAGAGAATTTTATGGGAATTTTTTAGGATTTGTTTCTGGATTTTTGGGGTTTTTTGGGGGGTTTTTTTGGGATTTTTAGTGATTTTTTTTTTCTACAAATACAATCCTCCCAATCACAACATGGTGGCTGTGGCCAGGAAACTCCAGGTTGCCAGAATTTCAAGGTTTTTTGGGATTAGACTCTGGAATTTTCCCAGAAATCCCAAAATTCCCAAATTTTTCCAGGATGTTTTCGAGTTCAGCTCTGCCAAAATGCCAGATGAACCCCAAGATTCCAGCAGCTCCTCAGCTCTGAGGATTTTGAGGATTTTTGGGATGGAATTTTGGGATTTTTGGGATGAAATCTTGAAGATTTTGAGTATTTAGAGCCTTTTTTTCCACATTGAATCAGCAGAAAACAATGGAATTTTTGGGATTTTTGCACTAGAATTTTGGGGTTTTTTGGGATCATTGCTCAGAATTTTTGGGGTGAAATTTTGGAGATTTTTAGGAATGAAATCCTGGGGATTTTTGAGATGAAATCTTGGAAATTTTTGGAATGAAATTCTCGGGATTTTTGGGATTTTTTGCCTTTTTTCCCACATTTGATGATCAGAAAACCATGGAATTTTGGGGATTTTAGGGATAGAATCTTCAGGATTTTTAGGATGGAATTCTGGGCATTTTTGGGATTTTTTTGCCTTTTTTCCCACATTAAATCATCAGAAAATGATAGAATTTCAGGGATTTTTACTACGAAATTCTGGAAATTTTCATTATTTGACTTCAGATTTTTCCCACAATCCCAACATTCCCAAAATTTCCAAATTTTTTAGGATGTTTTCGAGTTCAGCTCTGCCAAAATGCCAGACGAGCCCCAGGACTCCAGCAGCTCCTCAGCTCTGGCTGCCATGGCAATTCCCAAATCCTCCTCGGAGGGTTTTTGGGATGGAATTTGGGGATTTTTGGGATGGAAATTTGGGGAAGTTTTAGGAATGAAATCCTGGGGATTTTTGGGATTTGGAGCCTTTTTTTTCCCACGTTGGATGATCAGGAAGTTTTGGGACTTTTAGGATGAAATTTTGGGGATTTTTTGGATTGAATTCTGGGGATTTTTGATACGGAATTTTGGGGATTTTTGGATATAATTTTGGCTATTTTTGGGATGAAATCTTGGCAATTTTTGGGATGAAATTTTGCAGATTTTAGGGATAGACTCTTCAGGATTTTTGGGATGGAATTTTGGGGATTTTGGGACAGAATTTTTGCAATTTTCGAGATGAAATCCTGGGGATTTTTGGGATGGAATTTTGGGAATTTTAGGGATAGAATCTTGAGGAATTTTGGGATGCAATCTTGGAATTTTTGGGATGAAATCCTGAAGATTTTTGACATTCAGAGCCTTTTTTCCACATCAGATGATCAGAAAACGATGGAATTTTTGGGATTTTTGCGCTAGAATTTCGGGATTTTTTGGGATTAGACTTTAAAATTTCTCTGAAAATCCCAAATTTTTCCAGGATGTTTTCGAGTTCAGTTACGCCAAAATGCCAGACGAGCCCCAAGACTCCAGCAGCTCCTCGGCTCTGGCTGCCATGGCAATTCCCAAATCCTCCTCGGAGGAATCTTCGTCGGAGGATGAGGATGAGGAGGAGGAGGAGGAGGAGGATGAGGATGAGGAAAGTTCCACCGAAAGCTCCACGGAGTCAGAGGAGTCGTCAGATTCCGAGGAGGAGAGAGCCAACAGGCTGGCCGAGCTGCAGGAGCAGGTGGGGAGAATTCCCAAAAAAATCCGGGAAAATTATGGGAAAAATTCCGGGAAAAATGAAAAAAAAAATCCAGGAAAATCGTGGAAAAATTCCAGGAAAATATTGGGAAAGTTCCTGGAAAATGGATGGAAATACTCCAGGAAAATTCCGGGGAAATGATGGAAAAATTCCAGGAAAATCGTGGAAAAATTCAAGGAAAATATTGGGAAAGTTCCTGGAAAATTGATGGAAATGCTCCAGGAAAATTCCGGGGAAATGATGGAAAAATTCCAGGAAAATTTTAAAAAAAAATTTTGGGAAAATTCCGGGAAATTTCCAGGAAATTGTGGGAAAATTATGGGGAAATTCCTGGAAAATTCTGGAAAAATTGCGGGAAAATATTGGGAAAGTTCCTGGAAAATTATGGAAAATTTCCAGGAAAACGGTGGAAAAATTCCAGAAAAATTCGGGGAAAAATGATGGAATTATTGCTGGAAAAATTCTGGAAATGTTGCTGGGAAAATTCCAGAAAAATTCGGGAAAAATTCCAGGAAAATTCCTGGAAATTTCTGGAAATATTGTTGGAAAAATGCTGGGAAAATTCCAGGAAAATTGTGGAAAAATTTTTGAAATGTTGCTGGAAAACTTCCAGAAAAATTCCGGGAAATTTCCAGGAAAACTCTGGGAAAATACCGGGAAAAATTCCAGGAGAATTCTGGAAAACTTCTGGGAAAATTCCATAAAAATTGCGGGAAAATTATGGGAAAATTCCGGAAATATTGGTGGAAGAATTTTGGAAAGATTACGGGAAAATTCTGGGAAAATTCTGGAAACATTGCTGGGAAAATTCCAGAAAAATTTTGGAAATATTGCTAGAAAAATTCCGGGAAAACTGTGGAAAAATTCCAGAAAAACTCTAAAAAAAATCCACCCAAAAAATCCTAAAAAATCTTTTAAAAAATCACCAAAAAATAGCAGAAAATATCACCGAAAAAATTCCAAGAAGTGACAAAGAAATCGTAAAAATATTGCAAAAAATCCTTCAAAAATAGCAAAAACTCCCCAAAAAATCACAGAAAATTTTAAAAAATCTACCCAAAAAATAGGAAAAAATCCCCAAAAAATAGGGAAAAAATTCCAAAAATATTGCTGAAAATCACAGAAAAATAGGGAAAAAATAGGAAAAAATCACCAAAAAATCACAAAAAATAGGAAAAAATAGCAAAAAAATCCCTAAAAAAACCCCAAAAAATAGCAAAAAATATTGCCAAAAATTTTTTTTTAATTGCAAAAAAATCCCAAAAGTATCTTTAAAAATTCCCAAAAAATCTCTAAAAATCTCTAAAATAATCCCCCCAAAAAAACCAGTAAAAAATCTCCAAAACATCCCCCAAAATATCCACCAAAAGTAGGAGAAAAATCTCTCAAAAAAACCACGAAAAGCGGCAAAAAAATCAGAAAAAAATCCCCAAAATATCCCTAAAAAATACTCAAACAATCGCAAAATTCATCCAAAAATCCCAAAAAATAACCCAAAAAATCCATAGAAAACAGAAAAAAATCGCAAAACAGTCCATTCAAAAATGGCCAAAAAATTTTTTAATGGTCACCAAAAAACCGTGAAAAATCCCAGAAAAATAGTAAAAAAATCGTAAAAAATCCAAGAAAATGGTAAAAAAATCGCGTTTTTTTTAGGTTTCTCATCCAAAAATCCCAAATTTTTTGGATTTTTCCCAGCTCTGAGCAGTGCACTCTCAGCTGGCTGCTCTCTCAGGCCCAGTGTGCAAACCCAAGAGGAAACGGGAGAAGAGGAAGTGGGAAAACCACAGAAAAATAGCAAAAAAATCCCTAAAAAATCTCCGGAAAAAATGTTCCAAAATCCCCAAAAAATAGCAAAAAAATCACAGAAAATACAAGAAAAATCTACCAAAAATAGCAAAAAAATCATCAAAATGTAGGGAAAAAATCACGAAAAAGTAGGAAAAAAACTATTAAAGAACCTCAAAAAGTAGGGAAAAAATCCCCAAAATATTGCTGAAAATCACAGAAAAATAGGGAAAAAATCTGAAAAAATCCCCAAAAAACCCCAAAAAAATAGCAAAAAATCCCTAAGAAAATAGCAAAAAATAGGGCAAAAAATCACCAAAAAATACATAAAAAATGGGGAAAAAAAGTAAAAAATCCCAGAAAAATAATAAAAAGTCGTGAAAAAATGGTAAAAAAGCCTCGAAAAATCATAAAAAATGCCAAAAATTCCTCAAAAAATCGCTAAAAATCATAAAAAATCGCAGAAAAATCGTAAAAAATCCCAAAAATTCCAATTTTTTTTTATTTCCCCCCAGCTTCGAGCAGTGCACGAGCAGCTGGCTGCCCTTTCCCAGGGCCCAGTGTGCAAACCCAAGAGGAAACGGGAGAAGAGGAAGAAGAAGAAGTCAGAGAAGCACAAAGGCAGAGCAGCAGCAGGAGGAGGAGGAGGAGGAGGAGGAGGAATGACTGATGAAGATTCCAGGGAGAGTCGATCCCGACAGGCTCAGAGCAGGAGGGCGAAGAAGGCTGCAGGAGGAGGATCTAAGTGAGTTTTTTGGGGGGTTTTTGGGATTTTTTGGGATTTTTTGGGATTTTTTTTGGATTTTTTTTGGATTTTTTGGAATTTTTAAATTTTTTATTTTTGGGTTTTCAGGGATTTTGGGAATTTTAAGTTTTTGGTTTTAAATTAAAAAAATAGTGGTTTTTGGGGGATTTTTGGGTGGATTTTTGGATTTTTAATTTTAGGGGTTTTGGGGGGTTTTCAGGGATTTTGGGGATTTATAGGATTTTTGTTTTTAAATTAAATTTAGTGGTTTTGGAGATGTTTTGGGGATTTTGAGGAAGTTTTGGAATTTTGGGATTTTGGAATTTGGAATTTTTGGATTTTTAATTTTTGGGGTTTTTGGGGGTTTTCAGGGATTTTGGTATTTTGGTTTTTGGTTTTTATAAAAAATTTAGTGGTTTTGGGGATTTTGGAATTGAGGATTTTGGGAGGGATTTTTGGAATGGGTTTTATTGGGATTTTTGGGATTTTAAATAATTTTTGGTTTTCACAGATTTTGGGACTTTTAGGATTTTTGGATTTTTTTGGCTTTTTGAAAATTTTGTGATTTTCGAATTTTGGGGTTTTGGAATTTTTGGAATTTTGGGGTTTTTGGTTTTGGACCTTTTTAATTTTTAAATTTTTTGTTTGTTTGTTTTTCAGGGATTTTTTGGGAATTTTTAGGATTTTTTTGAATTTTTTTAAAATAAAAAAAAATTAGTGGTTTTTGGGGGATTTTTTTTGTGGTTTTTTGGGGATTTTTGGGGATTTTTTGGGATTTTTTGGAATTTTTTTAATTTTTAGGATTTTTAATAATTTTTGGTTTTCAGGGATTTTGTGGGAACTTTAGGATTTTTTTGGATTTTTTTGGCTTTTTGAAAATTTTTCGGGAAAAACCCTAAAAAACCAGATTTTTTCAGGAAAAAAAACCCCAAAACCACTAAAATTTTCACTATTTTTTTGGGAAAAAACCCTTAAAATGCCACAATTTTCACTATTTTTTCGGGAAAAAAACCCTAAAAAACCAGAATTTTGGGGGAAAAAACTCCTAAATCCACTGCAATTTTCACTATTTCTTCAGGGGAAAAAAAGCCTTAAAACCACCAGAATTTTCACTATTTTTTTGGGGAAAAAAACCCTTAAAATGCCACAATTTTCACGATTTTTCCATGAAAAAAAACCCTTAAAATGCCAGAATTTTCACGATTTTTTCAGGAAAAAAAACCCTAAAAATGCCAGAATTTGAGAGGAAAATGCCACTTATTTTTTGGGAAAAAAAACCTCTAAAAATGCCACAATTTTCACAATTTTTTCAGGAAAAAAAACCCTAAAAAACCAGATTTTTTCAGGAAAAAAAACCCCAAAACCACTAAAGTTTTCACTATTTTTTTGGGAAAAAAATCCTTAAAATGCCAGAATTTTCACTCTATTTCCATGGAAAAAAACCTCTAAAAATGCCAGAATTTTCACTCTATTTCCATGGAAAAAACCCCTAAAAATGCCAGAATTTTCACGATTTTTCCATGAAAAAAAAACCCTAAAAATGCCACAATTTTCACAATTTTTCCATGAAAAAAAACTCTCAAAATACCACAATTTTTGTTCTTTTCCTAGGAAAAAAACCCTAAAAAAACCAGATTTTTTCAGGAAAAAAACCCTAAAAACCCCAAAAATTCTCCCTAATTTCATTTTATTTTATTTTTATTTTATTTTATTTTATTTTATTTTATTTTATTTTAATTTTTCCCAGAAACTCCAAGAAATGCAAAGCTCCCCTGCCAGCTCCTCCCTCCTCCCTGCTGGATTCCGAGGAGGAAGAAGAATCCAAACCGATGAGTTACGACGAGAAACGACAGTTGAGTTTGGATATCAACAAACTTCCCGGAGAAAAATTGGGAAGAGTTGTTCATATTATTCAATCCAGGGAGGTTTCCCTGAGGGATTCCAACCCCGAGGAGATCGAAATCGACTTTGAGACCTTGAAACCTTCGACCTTGAGGGAGTTGGAGAGATATGTGTTGTCGTGTTTGAGGAAAAAACCCAGGAAACCCTACAGTGAAAGTAGGAATTTTATTGGGAATTTTATGGGGAAAAATTGGGATTTTATTGGGAAAAAAATCGGATTTTTTGGGGATTTTTTTTGGGAAAAAATTGTGATTTTTTCGGGGAAAAAATCTGATTTTTTTGGGATTTTTTAGGAAAAAAATGAGATTTTATTGGGATTTTTTCGGGAAAAAATTGGGATTTTTTTAGGGAAAAATTGGGATTTTTTTTTTAAGGGAAAAAAATCTGATTTTCAGGGGATTTTTGTGAATTTTGGGAAAAAATCAGATTTTTTCTTGGATTTTAGGAAAAAATTGGGATTTTTTTAGGGAAAAAATCAGATTTTTGGGGGATTTTTTGGTGAATTTTTGGGGAAAAAAATCAGATTTTTTGGGGAATTTTTTGGGATTTTTTCGCGAATTTTTGGGGAAAATATTCAGATTTTTTGGGGAATTTTTGGGGAAAAAAATCAGATTTTTTGGGAATTTTTTGGGATTTTTTCGCAAATTTTTGGGGAAAATATTGGGATTTTTTGGGGAAAAAATCGGATATTTTGCAGGAAAATTTGGGAATTTTTCTGGAATTTACGCAGAAAAAATTGGGATTTTTTGGGGGAAATATTGGGAATTTACGCGGAAAAAATCGGGAAATTTTTCATAGAAAAATTGGGAATTTTTGGGGGAAATACTGGGAATTTACGCAGAAAAAATCAGGAATTTTTTTGGGAAAATAGGCAATTTTTGGGAATTTTTTGGGATTTTTTCGGAGAAATATTGGGAATTTACGCGGAAAAAATTGGAAAACTATTGAGGAAAAATCGGGAAATTTTTGGGGGAAAATTGGGATTTTTTGGGGAATTTTTTAGGGAAAAATTAGGATTTTTCGGGGAAAAAATCAGATGTTTTGGGGGAATTTTTTGGGATTT
>NW_028147632.1:3379821-3400127 GCF_008360975.1 Lichenostomus cassidix | reverse complement strand
AAAGAGAAGGAAGAAAACAAGAGAAGGAAGGAAGAAAACAAGAGAAGGAAGGAAGAAAACAAGAGAAGGAAGGAAGGAAACAAGAGAAGGAAACAAGAGAAGGAAACAAGAGAAGGAAACAAGGAAACAAGAGAAGGAAGGAAACAAGAGAAGGAAACAAGAGAAGGAAACAAGAGAAGGAAACAAGAGAAGGAAACAAGAGAAGGAAGGAAGGAAAAAAGAGGAGGAAAAAAGAGGAGGAAAAAAGAGGAGGAGGAAGAGGAGGAAAAAGGAGGAAGAGGAGGAAGAGGAGGAAGGCTGGGAAAAAAGGGGAAGGAAAAGGAGGAAGAGGAGGAGGAAGAGGAAGATTAGGAGGAGGAGGAAGGAGGGAGGAAGGCTGGGAGGGGAGCGATTGTGAGGCGATGGGGAGGGGCGATGGGGAGGGGCGATGGGGGGGAGGGGCGGTGGGGGGAGGGGCGATGGGGGAGGGGCAGAGTGACTCACCTGAGGAAGGTCGATGAGCTGTGGAGGGAAACTGAGTCACGGAGAGATCCCAAATCCCAAAAATCACAAATCCCTGAGATCCCAAATTTCTAAAATCCCAAATCTCTAAAATCCCAAATCCCTGAGATCCCAAAATCCAACCCCAGAGACCCCAAAGACCCCCAAATCCACCCCCAGAAGATCCCAAAATCCAACCCCAAAGAACCTTCCAAAGAACCTCCAAGGAACTTCTCAAGGAACCTCTAAAGAACCTCCAAGGAACCTCCAAAGAACCTCCCAGAGATCCCAAAATCCAACCCTAGAGAACCCGAAGACCCCAAACTCCAACCCCAAAGACCCCAAAATCCAACCCAGAAACCCCAAAGACCCCAAACTCCAACTCTGGAGACCCCAAAAACTTTCTCAGAAGACCCCAGAGACCCCAAACTCCAAACCAAAAGAACCTCCAAGGAACTTCTCAAGGAACCTCCAAAGAACCTCCAAAGAACCTCCCAAAGACCCCAAAATCCAACCCCAAAGACCCCAAAATCCAATCCCAGGAACCACAAAGACCCCAAAATCCACCCCTAGAGACCCCAAAATCCAAACCCAAAGAACCTCCCAAAGAACCTTCAAGGAACTTCTCAAGGAACCTCTAAGGAACCTCCCAGAGACCCCAAAATCCAACCCCAGAGACCCCCCAAAAACCTTCTCTGAAGACCCCAAAGACCCCAAAATCCAACCCCAGTGCCCCCCAAGACCTCCTGAGAAGCCCCTAGAGACCCCAAAGACCTTCTCAGAAAACCCCGAAAACCCCAAAATCCAACCTTAGAGACCCCAAAATCCAAACCCAAAGAACCTCCAAGGAACTTCTCAAGGAACCTCCAAAGAATCTCCCAGAGACCCCAAAATCCAACCCCAAACACCCCAAAAACCTTCTCAGAAGACCCCAAAGACCCCAAAATCCAACCCCAAAGAACCTCCTAAAGAACCTCCAAGGAACTTCTCAAGGAACCTCTAAGGAACCTCCCAGAGATCCCAAATTTCAACCCAGAAACCCCAAAATCCAACCCTAGAGACCCCAAAATCCAACCCCAGGAACTCCAGAAGATCCCAAAGACCCCAAAATCCAACCCCAGGAACCCCAGAGACCCCCAAGACCTTCTCAGAAGACCCCAAAGACCCCAAAATCCAACCCTGGAGACCCCAAAATCCCACCCCAGAACCCCCCGAGACCTCCCGAGAAGCCCCCCAAGACCCCACCACACGACACTCACGCTCGCAGAGCGGCTTCGGGGAGCTCCAGCGGCCGCTCTTGGTGCAGTTGCTGCGGGCGACGCCCACCAGCCGAAATCCCGGGTCACACCTGAACTCTGCCCAGGTGCCTTCAACGGGAACCCTCTCCATGGCCCCGGAGGTCACCTGGCCGTTCTCCAGGCTCAGGTGGAGCTTGGGACATGTCCGCACTGCGGGGACATCAGGAGATGGTCATGGTGGTGATGGTCAAGAGATGGTCGTGGTCAAGGTGGTGGTGATGGTCATGGTGGTGGTCAAGGAATGGTGATGGTCATGGTGGTGGTGATGGTGATCATAGTGGTGATCAAGAGATGGTCATGGTGGTGGACAAGGGATGGTGATGGTCATGGTGATGGTCAAGGGATGGTGATGGTGGTGGTGGTGGTCAAGTGGTGGTGATGGTCGTGGTGGTGGTCAAGAGATGGTCATGGTCAAGGTGGTGGTCATGGTGGTGGTGATGGTCAAGAGATGGTGATGGTCATGGTGGTGGTCAAGAGATGGTCATGGTGGTGGTGATGGTCAAGAGATGGTGATGGTCATGGTGATGGTCAAGAGATGGTCAAGGTGGTGGTGATGGTTGTGTGGTGGTGATGGTCATGGTGATGGTCAAGAAATGGTGGTGGTCAAGAGATGGTTGTGGTCATAGTGATGGTCAAGGTGGTGGTCATAGTGATGGTCAAGGTGGTCATGGTGATGGTCAAGGAGGTGGTCATAGTGATGGTCAAGGTGGTGGTCATAGTGATGGTCAAGGTGGTGGTCATAGTGATGGTCAAGGTGGTGGTGATGGTGGTGGTCAAGGAGATGGTTGTGGTCATGGTCCAGTGATGGTCATAGCAGTGGTGGTGGTGGTGATGGTCAGGAGATAGTCATGGTCCTGGTGATGGTCAAGAGGTGGTCGTGGTGGTGGTAGTGGTCATGGTCAAGGTAATGGTCAAGGTGATGGTGATGGTCAGGTGGTGGTCAGGTGATGGTGATGGTCAGATGGTGGTCAGGTGATGGTCAGGTGGTGGTCAGGTGGTGGTGATGGTCAGGAGATGGTGATGGTCAGGAGATGGTCAGGAGATGGTCAGGTGGTGGTGATGGTCAGGTGATGGTCAGGTGGTGGTGATGGTCAAGTGGTGGTCAGGTGATGGTGATGGTCAACGTGATGGTGATGGTCAGGTGGTGATGGTGGTCAGGAGATGGTCATGGTGGTGGTCAAGTGGTGGTGATGGTGGTGGTGGTCAAGGGGTGGTCATGGTGGTCAAGAGATGGTCATGGTGGTGGTGATGGTCAAGAGATGGTCAAGGTGGTGGTAATGGTCAAGAGATGGTCATGGTCAGGTGATGGTCAAGTGATGGTCATGGCGGTGGTCAAGAGATGGTCAGGTGATGGAGGTGGTCAGGTGATGGTGATGGTCAGGTGATGGTGATGGTCAGGAGATGGTCAGGAGATGGTCAGGAGATGGTCAGGAGATGGTCAGGAGATGGTGATGGTCAGGTGATGGTCAGGAGATGGTCAGAAGATGGTCAGGAGATGGTGATGGTCAGGTGATGGTCAGGAGATGGTGATGGTCAGGTGATGGTCAGGTGATGGTCAGGAGATGGTGATGGTCAGGAGATGGTCAGGAGATGGTCAGGAGATGGTGATGGTCAGGAGATGGTCAGGTGATGGTGATGGTCAGGAGATGGTCATGGTCAAGGTGATGGTCAGGAGATGGTCAGGAGATGGTCAGGAGATGGTGATGGTCAGGTGGTGGTGATGGTCAGGAGATGGTGATGGTCAGGAGATGGTCAGGAGATGGTCAGGAGATGGTGATGGTCAGGAGATGGTCAGGAGATGGTGATGGTCAGGAGATGGTGATGGTCAGGAGATGGTCAGGTGATGGTCAGGAGATGGTCAGGTGATGGTCAGGAGATGGTCAGGTGATGGTCAGGAGATGGTGATGGTCAGGAGATGGTCAGGTGATGGTGATGGTCAGGAGATGGTCATGGTCAAGGTGATGGTCAGGAGATGGTCAGGAGATGGTCAGGAGATGGTGATGGTCAGGTGGTGGTGATGGTCAGGAGATGGTGATGGTCAGGAGATGGTCAGGAGATGGTCAGGAGATGGTGATGGTCAGGAGATGGTGATGGTCAGGAGATGGTCATGGTCAAGGTGATGGTCAGGTGGTAGTGATGGTCAGGAGATGGTCAGGTGATGGTGATGGTCAGGTGGTAGTGATGGTCAGGAGATGGTGATGGTCAGGAGATGGTCAGGAGATGTTCAGGAGATGGTCAGGAGATGGTGATGGTCAGGAGATGGTCAGGTGATGGTGATGGTCAGGAGATGGTCAGGTGATGGTCAGGAGATGGTCAGGAGATGGTGATGGTCAGGAGATGGTGATGGTCAAGCTCATGGTGATGATCAGATGAGGACGGTGATGGGATTGGGACATTTATGGGATTTATTGGATTTATAGGATCAGGATCACTTATAGGATCAGGA
This sequence comes from Lichenostomus cassidix, assembly GCF_008360975.1. NCBI lineage: Eukaryota > Metazoa > Chordata > Aves > Passeriformes > Meliphagidae > Lichenostomus > Lichenostomus cassidix. Next base: position 3,395,903 of record NW_028147632.1, on the reverse strand, counting down.
ACACTTATGGGATTGGGAACATTTATGGGATTGGGAACATTTATGGGATGGGAACATTTATGGAATGGAAAGACTTATAGGATTGGGAACATTTATGGGATGGAAACACTTATGGGATTGGGAACCTTTATGGGATTGAGGACATTTATAGGATCGGGAACCTTTACGAAATGAAAACACTTATGGGAATGAAAACATTTATAGGGTTTATTGGATTTATAGGGTTGGGAACATTTATAGGATTTATTGGATTTATAAGATCAGGAACACTTATAGGATTGGGAATACTATTGGGATTTATAGGATTTATAGGATCAGGAACACATATCAGATCAGGAACATTTATGGGATTTATTGGATTTATAGGATCAGGAACACTTATAGGATCGGGAACACTTATAGGATTTATTGGATTTATAGGATTTATAGGATTTATAGGATCGGGAACACTTACAGGATCAGGAACACTTATAGGATTTATAGGATTTATAGGATTTATAGGATCAGGAACACTTATAGGATCAGGAACACTTATGGGATTTATAGGATTTATAGGACTTATAGGATTTATAGGATCAGGAACACTTATAGGATCGGGAACACTTATGGGATTTATAGGATTTATAGGATTTATAGGATCGGGAACACATACAAGAACACTTATGGGATCGGGAACATTTATAGAATTTATTTGATTTATAGGATTAGGAACACTTATAGGATTGAGAGCATTTATGGGATTGGGAACATTTATGGGATCGGGAACATTTGCAGCGTGGAAACTCTTATGGGAATGAAAACACTTATGGGTTTGGGAACATTTATGGGGTTGGGAACATTATGGGATTGGGAACATTATGGGATTTGGGACATTTATGGGATTGGGAACATTTATAGGATTAGGAACATTGATGGGATTGAGAATATTTATAGGAACATTTATGGGATTGGAGACACTTATAGGATGGAAACACTTATAGGATTGGGAACACTTTTGGGAATAGGAATACTTATGGGAACCTTTATAGGATCGGGAACATTTCTGGGATTGGGAACATTTACGAAATGAAAACGCTTATGGAAATGAAAACATTTATAGGATTTATTGGATTTATAGGATCAGGAACACTTATAGGATTGGGAACACTTATGGGATTTATTGCATTTATAGGATTTATAGGATTGGGAACACTTATAGGAATGAAAACACTTACAGGATTTATTGGATTCTTAGGATCAGGAACACTTATGGGAACAAAAGCACTTATAGGATTTATTGGATTTATAGGATCAGAAACACTTATAGGATCAGGAACACTTATAGGAACATTTATGGGATCGGGAACACTTATGGGATTTATTGGATTTATAGGATTTATAGGATTTATAGGATAGGGAACACTTATAGGATTTATTGGATTTATAGGATTGGGAACACTTATAGGATTGGGAACACTTATAGGATTTATTGGATTTATAGGATTTATAGGATTTATTGGATTTATAGGATCAGGAACACTTATGGGAATGAAAACACTTATAGGATTTATTTGATTTATAGGATTTCTAGGATCAGGAACCCTTTTAGGACCCCAAACTGACTCCCAGCACCGGCTGCTCTGTCCCATGGCCGTCCAGCTGCCATCCCGCTGGCACTGCCTGACCTTTGGCCCCACAGGGGATGGGATTGGGGACAGTTATGGGATTTAGGGGATTTATAGGATTTATAGGATCGGGAACACTTATGGGATTGGGAACATTTATGGGATTGGGAACATTTATGGGATTGGGAGCATTTATGGGATTGAGAACATTTATGGGATGGAAACACTTATAGGGTTGGAAACACTTATGGGATTGGGAACAGTTATGAAATTTGGAACCTTTATAGGATAGAAACACTTACAGGATTGGGAACATTTATGGGATTGGGAACATTTATGGGGTTGGGAACATTTATGGGAATAGGAACACTTATGGGATTGGGAACATTTATGGGATTGGGAACATTTATGGGGTCAGGAACCTTTATAGGATCAGGAACATTTATGGGATTGGGAACACTTATGGGATTGAGAACATTTATAGGATTGGGAACCTTTATAGGATCAGGAACACTTCTGGGATTGGGAACATTTACGAAATGAAAACACTTATGGGAATAGGAACATTTCTAGGATTTATTGGATTTATAGGATCAGAAACACTTATGGGAATGAAAACACTTATAGGATTTATTGCATTTGTAGGATTGGGAACACTTATAGGATTGGGAACACTTATAGGATTTATTAGGTTTCTAGGATCAGGAACACTTATAGGAACATTTATGGGATCAGGAACATTTATAGGATTTATTGGATTTATAGGATCAGGAACACTTATAGGATTGGGAACACTTATTAAATTTATTAGATTTATAGGATCAGGAACACTTATAGGATTTATAGGATTTATAGGATCAGGAACACATATAGGATTGGGAACACTTATGGGATTTATTGGATTTATTGGATTTATTGGATTTATAGGATCGGGAACACATATAGGAACACTTATAGGATTTATTGGATTTATAGGATCAGGAACACTTATAGGATTTATTAGGTTTCTAGGATCAGGAACACTTATAGGAACATTTATGGGATCGGGAACATTTATAGGATTTATTGGATTTATGGGATCGGGAACACTTATAGGATCAGGAACACTTATGGGAACGAAAACACTTATGGGATTTACAAGATTTATTGGATTTATAGGATCAAGAACACTCATAGGAACATTTATGGGATTTATAGCATTTATAGGATTGGGATCATTTATAGGATGACCCCAAACTGACTCACAGCATCGGCTGGGCTGAGCCATGGCCGTCCAGCTGCCATCCCGCTGGCACTTCCTGACCTTTGGCCCCACAATCTCCCTCTCGGGGCGACACACGTACTCGATCTCGTAGTCGAAGGGCAGCAGGCGAACGCTGCGAACTTCTTCTGGGGTCAGACCCCGATAGCGGATCCCGCCGTCCCGAGGGGGGTGGATGATCTGGCAGCCTAAAAACCCAAAAAAAATCACATAAAATGAGGTCAGAACCCAAAAAAACCCTAAAAAAAACCCCAAAAATGGGGTTACATCCCAAAAAAAACCTAAAAAAAACCCCAAAAATGTGGTGAAATCCCAAATATACCCCAAAAATGTGGTCAAACTCCCAAAAAAACCCCAAAAAACCCTAAAAAACCCCAAAAAATGGGGTCAGATCCCAAAAAACCCCCAAAAAATGTGGTGAAATCCCCAAAAAACCCCAAAATGGGGTCAGACCCCGATAGCGGATCCCGCCGTCCCGAGGGGGGTGGATGATCTGGCAGCCTGGAAAACCCCAAAAAAATATCCCAAAAATGGGGTTACATCCCAAAAAAACCCTAAAAAAAACCCCAAAAATGGGGTGAAATCCTAAAAAAAACCCCTAAAAAACCACAAAAAAACCCCAAAAAACCCCAAGAAGACCCAAAAAATGTGATCAGATCCCAAAAAAACCCCAAAAAATGTGGTCAAATCCCATAAAAACCCAAAAAACCCCCAAAAAACCCAAAAAATGTGGTGAAATCCCATTAAAAACACCCAAAAAACCAAAAAAAAACCCCAAAAATTAGGTCAAATCCCAAAAAAACCCAAAAAAACCCCATAAAAAGCCCCAAAATGGGGTCAGACCCCGATAGCGGATCCCGCCGTCCCGAGGGGGGTGGATGATCTGGCAGCCTAAAAACCCCAAAGAAATCCCAAAAAATGGGGTCAAAACCTGATAGAGCATCCTGGAAAACCCCAAAAAACCTCAAAAAACCCCCAAATATGGTGTGAAATCCCAAAAAAACCCCAGAAAAACCCTAAAAATGTGATGAAATCCTAAAAAAAACCCTAAAAAAACCCCAAAAAAACCCAAAAAGACCCAAAAAATGTGGTCAGAACTTGATAGAGAATCCTGGAAAACCTGGAAAACACCCAAAAAAGCCAAAAAAATCCCAAAAAATGTGGTGAAATCCCCAAAAAACCCCAAAAAAACCCCAAAATGGGGTCAGACCCCGATAGCGGATCCCGCCGTCCCGAGGGGGGTGGATGATCTGGCAGCCTAAAAACCCAAAAATATGGGGTCAGATCCTAAAAAAATCCCAAAAAAATCCCAAAAAACCCAAAAAACCCCTAAAAAAACCCCAAAAATGTGATGAAATCCTGAAAAAAAATCCTAAAAAACCACAAAAAAACCCCCAAAAAATCCAAAAAGACCCAAAAATGGGGTCAGAACATGATAGAGGATCCTGGAAAACCTGGAAAACCCCAAAAAAGTCATAAAAATCCTAAAAAATGTGGTGAAATCCCAAAAAAAGCCCCAAAATGGGGTCAGACCCCGATAGCGGATCCCGCCGTCCCGAGGGGGGTGGATGATCTGGCAGCCTGCAAATCCCAAAAAAATCCTATAAATGGGATTAGATCTTAAAAAAACCCCAGAAAACCCAAAAAAACCCTAAAAAACCCCCAAAAATGGGGTTAAATCCTAAAAAAAACCCCAAAAAAACCCCAAAAAATGGGATGAAATCCCAAAAAAAACCCAAAAAATGGGGTTAGATCCCAAAAAGAACCCCTAAAAATGTGGGAAAATCCCCAAAAAAACTCTCAAAAACTCCCTAAAATGTGGTGAAATCCCAAAAAACCCCCGAAAAATGTGGTGAAATCCCAAAACCCAACCAAAATGGGTCAGATCTCAAAAAAACCCCAAAACCCAAAATTGGTCAGACCAAAAAAACCAAACCAAAAAAACCCCAAAAAAACCCCAGAAATGATAGCAGATCCCGCCGTCCCGAGGGGGGTGGATGATCTGGCAGCCTAAAAACCCCAAAAAAATCCCAAAAATGAGGTCAGATCCCGAAAAAAACCCTAAAAATGGGGTGAAATCCCCAAAAAAACCCCCAAAAAACCTCAAAAATGGGGTTAGATCTTAGAAAAACCCCCCAAAAAACCCAAAAATGTGGTCAGATCCCAAAAAAACCCCAAAAAAACCCCAAAAAAACCCCAAAATGGGGTCAGACCCCGATAGCGGATCCCGCCGTCCCGAGGGGGGTGGATGATCTGGCAGCCTGGAAATCCCACAAAAAATCCCAAAAATGAGGTCAGATCCCGAAAAAAACCCTAAAAATGGGGTGAAATCCCCAAAAAAACCCCCAAAAAACCTCAAAAATGGGGTTAGATCTTAGAAAAACCCCCCAAAAAACCCAAAAATGTGGTCAGATCCCAAAAAAACCCCAAAAAAACCCCAAAAAAACCCCAAAATGGGGTCAGACCCCGATAGCGGATCCCGCCGTCCCGAGGGGGGTGGATGATCTGGCAGCCTGGAAACCCAAAAAATGTGGTGAAATCCCGAAAAAATCCCGAAAAAACCCAAAAAAATGGGGTGAAATCCTAAAAAAAACCCTAAAAAACCCAAAAAAACCCCAAAAATGTGATGAAATCCTAAAAAAAAACCCTAAAAAACCACAAAAAACCCCAAAAAACCCCAAGAAGACCCAAAAAGTGTGATCAGATCCCAAAAAAACCCCAAAAATGGGGTCAGACCCCGATAGCGGATCCCGCCGTCCCGAGGGGGGTGGATGATCTGGCAGCCTAAAAACCCAAAAAAAATCACATAAAATGAGGTCAGAACCCAAAAAAACCCTAAAAAAACCTCCAAAAATGGGGTGAAATCCTAAAAAAACCCCCAAAAAACCCCAAAAAATGTGATCAGATCCCAAAAAAACCCCCAAAAATGTGGTCAAATCCCAAAAAAACCCCAAAAAACCCCATAAAAACCCCATAAAAAGCCCCAGAAATGGGGTCAGACCCCGATAGCGGATCCCACCGTCCCGAGGGGGGTGGATGATCTGGCAGCCTGGAAACCCCAAAAAAATCCCAGAAATGGGATTAGATCCCAAAAAAATGGAGTGAAATCCCAAAAAAACCCAAAAAAACCCCCAAAAATGGGGTTAGATCCTAAAAAAAAACCCAAAAAAACCCCAAAAATATGGTGAAAACGCAAAAAAACCCCCCAAAAGAACCCCCAAAATGGTGTGAGATCCCAAAAAAAACCCAAAAGCCCCCAAAAAAACCCTAAATAAAACCCCAAAAATGGGGTCAGACCCCCAAAAAAACCAAAAAAACCCCAAAAATACCCCATAAAAAGCCCCAAAATGGGGTCAGACCCCGATAGCGGATCCCGCCGTCCCGAGGGGGGTGGATGATCTGGCAGCCTGGAAACACCAAAAAAATCCCAAAATATGGTGAAAACGCAAAAAAAAATCCAAAAAATCCCCAAAAACGGGGTCAGAACCTGAAAGTGGATCCTGGAAACCCCAAAAAAACCCCTAAAAAACCCCAAAAAATGTGGTCAGACCCCAAAAAAACCCCAAAAATGGGGTCAGAACCCAAAAAAACCCAAAAAAACCCTCAGAAATGGGGTTAGAACCCAAAAAACCCCAAAAAACCCCCAAAAATGTGAAACACCAAAAAAAAATCCCAAAAATGGGATCAGAACCCCCAAAAAACCCCCAAAAAACCCCCAAAAGAACCTGCAAAAAACCCTTACAAAAATCCAAAAAAACCCCAAAAATGGGGTCAGAACTTGATAGCGGATCCTGGAAAACCTGGAAAACCCCAAAAAATCCCCAAAAAACCCCAAAAATGAGGTCAAATCCCAAAAACCCCAAAAAAACCCTAAAAAAACCTCCAAATGTGTGGTGAAATCCAAAAAAAAAAACCCCAAAAACCCCCAAAAAATAACCCAAAAAACCCCCAGAAAATGTGGTCAGACCTCAAAAAAACCCCAAAAAACCCCAAAAAACCCCCAAAAATGTGGTTAGAACCCAAAAAAAACCCCAAAAATGTGGGATTTGAGGTCAGAATTTGGGATTTAGGGTCAGGAATTTGGGATTTGGGGTCAGAAATTATGAATTTGGGGTCAGAATTTGGGATTTGGGGTCAGAAATTGGGATTTGGGACCTAAAAATATGGGATTTGGGTCAGAAATTTGGGATTTGGGACCTAAAAATTTGGGATTTGGGGTCAGAAATTTAGGATTTGGGGTCAGAAATTTGGGATTTAGGGTGGAAATTTGGGATTTGGGGTCAGAAATTGGGATTTGGGGTCAGAAATTTGGGATTTGGGGTCAGAAATTTGGGATTTAGGGTCAGAAATTTGGGATTTGGGTCAGAAATTTGGGATTTAGGGTCAGAAATTTGGGATTTGGGGTCAGAAATTTGGGATTTGGGGTCAGAAATTTGGGATTTGGGTCAGAAATTTGGGATTTGGGGTCAGAAATTTGGGATTTGGGGTGGAAATTTGGGATTTGGGGTCAGAAATTTGGGATTTGGGGTCAGAAATTTGGGATTTAGGGTCAGAAATTTGGGATTTGGATCAGAAATTTGGGATTTAGGGTCAGAATTTTGGGATTTGGGGTCAGAAATTTGGGATTTGGGGTCAGGAATTTGGGATTTGGGGTCGGAAATTTGGGATTTGGGGTCAGAAATTTGGGATTTGGGGTCAGAAATTTGGGATTTGGGGTCAGAAATTGGGATTTGGGGTCAGAAATTGGGATTTGGGGTCAGAAATTTGGGATTTGGGGTCAGAAATTTGGGATTTGGGGTGGAAATTTGGGATTTGGGGTCAGAAATTTGGGATTTGGGGTCAGAAATTTGGGATTTGGGGTCAGAAATTTGGGATTTGGGGTCAGAAATTTGGGATTTGGGGTCAGAAATTTGGGATTTGGGGTCAGAAATTTGGGATTTGGGGTGGAAATTTGGGATTTGGGGTCAGAAATTTGGGATTTGGGGTCAGAAATTCGGGATTTGGGGTCAGGAATTTGGGATTTGGGGTGGAAATTTGGGATTTGGGGTCAGATTTGGCCATAAAAATTTGGGATTGGCCATAAAAATTCCAGGATTGGCACCAAAAATTCGGGATTTGGCACTGAAAATGTGGGATTTGGGGTGGGAATTTGGGATTTGGGTTGGAAATATGGGATTGGAACCCCCAAAATTTGGAATTAGAACCCCAAAAATTCAGGATTGGCCCCAAAAAATTTGGGATTTTACCTTCAGTGAGGTTGGCATGGATTGCACTGTGAGCAGGAATGACCTGGAGGAGCAGCAGCAGCAGGGAGAACATCTGGAAAGAGAAAAATCCTATTAAAATCCTATTAAAATCCTATTAAAATTCTCTAAAAATTCTTTAAAATCCCATAAATATCACATAAAAATCCTGTAAAAATCCTCTAAAAATTCTATAAAAATCCTACAAAAATCCTCTAAAAATTCTACAAAGATCCTGTAAAAATCCTGTAAAAATCCTGTAAACATTCTCTAAAAATCCTCTAAAAATCGCATAAAAATCCTCTAAAAATCCTGTAAAAATCCTATAAAAATATTCTAAAAATTTTACAAAGATCCTCTAAAAATCCTCTAAAAATCACATAAAAATCCTCTAAAAATCCCATTAAAATCACATAAAAATCCTGTAAAAATCCTGTAAAAATCTCATAAAAATCCTGTAAAGATCCTGTAAACATTCTCTAAAAATTCTCTAAAAATCACATTAAAATCCTCTAAAAATCCTGTAAAAATCCTCTAAAAATCCTGTAAAAATCCTACAAAGATCCTTTAAAAATCCTGTAAAAATCCTATAAAATCCTATAAAAATTCCACAAAAATTCCACAAAAATCCTATAAAAATCCTGTAAATATGGGACAAACCTCAGTTATGGGAAAAACCCTACTGGGGACAGCAGGGAGAACATCTGGGGACAAAAAATCCTCTAAAAATCCTATAAAGATCCTGTAAAAATCCTGTAAAAATCCTATAAAGATCCTATAAACATCCTCTAAAAATCCCATAAAAATCCCATTAAAATCCTAAAAAAATCCTGCAAAAATTCTATAAAAATCCTCTAAGATCCTGTAAAAATTCTATAAAAATCCTGTAAAAATCCTACAAAGATCCTATAAACATCCTCTAAAAATCCTCTAAAAATCCCATAAAAATCCTCTAAAAGTTCTACAAAGATCCTGTAAAAATCTTCTAAAAATCCTGTAAAAATCCTATAAAAATCCCACAAAAATCCTCTAAAAATCCCATAAAAATCCCATAAAAATCGTAAAATCCGAAAAATCCTATAAAAATCCTGTAAAAATCCTATAAAAATCCTATAAAAATCCTATAAAAATTCTCTAAAAATCCTATAAAAATTCTCTAAAAATCCTATAAAGATCCAGTAAAAATCCTATAAAAGTCCTCTAAAAATCCCATAAAAATCCTGTAAAAATTCTATAAAAATCACATAAAAATCCTATAATAATTCTCTAAACAATCCCATAAAAATCCTGAAAAAATCCTACAAAGATCCTGTAAAAATCCTGTAAAAATCCTATGAAAATCCTATAAAAATCCTCTAAAAATACCATAAAAATCCTCTAAAAATCCTATGAAAATCACATAAAAATCCTCTAAAAATCCTGTAAAAATTCTATAAAAATTCTATAAAAAGCCTATAAAAATCCTCTAAAAATCCTCTGAAAATCCCATAAAAATCCTGTAAAAATCCTACAAAAATCCTATAAAAATTCTGTAAAAATCCTATTAAAATCCTGTAAAAATCCTATAAAAATTCTCTAAACAATTCCATAAAAATTCTGAAAAAATCCTACAAAGATCCTGTAAAAATCCTGTAAAAATCCTCCAAAAATCCTAAAAAGATCCTATAAAAATCCTGTAAAAACCCTATAAAAATCCTCTAAAAATTCTACAAAGATCCTGTAAAAATTCTCTAAAAATCCTCTAAAAATCCTATAAAAATCCCATAAAAATCCTGTAAAGATCCTGTAAAAATCCTATGAAAATCCTATAAAGATCCTATAAAAATCCTGTAAAAATCCTATAAAAATCCTACAAAGATCCTGTAAAAATCCTATAAAATCCTAATAAAGAACCTGTAAACATCCTCTAAAAATCCCATAAAAATCCTATTAAAATCCTGTAAAAATTCTATAAAAACCCTATAAAAATCCTACAAACATCCTCTAAAAATCCTCTAAAAATCCCATAAAAATCACATAAAAATCCTGTAAAATTCCTTAAAAATCCTGTAAAAGTCCTATAAAAATTCTCAAAATTCTACAAAAATCCCATAAAAATCCCATAAAAATCCCGTAAAAATCCCATAAAATTTATTTATAAATACTATTTATTTATTAATATAAATATTATTACAAATAAATAAACAAAAACTTCATTTAAAAGTTCAAACAAAAACTTCATTTCGAATTTATTATCGTTTTATTTAACTTTGGAAATTTCTTTAATTGGTTTTTGAAAAACTTTTTAATTAATTTTGTTTTCAAATTAAAAATTTTAAATTAAACTTTTCGATTTTTTTAATTAAATGTTTAACTTTTAATTAAACGTTTAATTAAATTTATTTTGCATCCCCCAATTCCAGGACCCAAAAAATCCCAAAGATTTCCCCCAAAAATTCCAAGAAACCCCAAAATTCCAGAAAACCCCAAAAATCCCAAAGATTTCCCCCAAAATTCCCATTTTTAGGACCCCAAAAATTCCAGAAAACCCCAAAAATCCCAAAGATTTCCCCCAAAATTCCCAAAGATTTCCCCAAAATTCCCATTTTTAGGACCCCAAAATTCCAGAAAACCCCAAAATCCCAAAGATTTTCCCCCCAAAAATTCCCAAAGATTTCCCCAAAAATTCCCATTTTTAGGACCCCAAAAATCCCAGAAAACCCCAAAATCCCAAAGATTTCCCCCAAAATCCCATTTTTAGGACCCCAAAAAATTCCAGGAAACCCCAAAAATCCCAATTTTAGGACCCCAAAAATCCCAGAAAACCCCAAAATCCCAAAGATTTCCCCCAAAAAATCCCAATTTTTGGACCCCAAAAATTCCAACACCTCAAAATCCCAATTTTAGGACCCCAAAAATCCCAGAAAACCCCAAAATCCCAAGGATTCTTCCCAAAAAATCCCAATTTTTGGGATCCCAAAAATTCCAGGAAACCCCAAAAATCCCAATTTTTGGGATCCCAAAATCCCAAAGGTTTCCCCAAAAATTCCAAGATTTTCCCCCCAAAAATCCCAAACTCCCCAAATTCCAGGAACCCCAAAATTCCAAGGATTCTTCCCCAAAAAATTCCAGAACTCCAAAATTCTAAGAATCCCAAAACTCCCAATTTTAAAACCCCAAAATTCCCAATTTTTGAAACTCCAAAATTCCCTGAAAACCCCAAAATCCCAAAGATTCTTCCCCAAAATTCCCAATTTTTGGGACCCCAAAAATCCCAGGAAACCCCAAAATCCCAAAGATTTCCCCCAAAAATTCCGGTTTTTGGGACCCAAAAATTCCAGGAAACCCCAAAAATTGCAATTTTAGGACCTCCAAAATCCCAAGGATTTTTCCCCAAAATTCCCAAACTCCCAAAAATTCCAGGAAACCCCAAAATCCCAAGGATTCTCCCCAAAAATTCCAAACTCCCCAAATTCTAGAACTCCAAAATTCCAAAGTTTTTCTCCCAAAATTCCCATTTTTTAGAACTCCAAAAATTCCAGGAAACCCCAAAAATCCCAATTTTTGGAACCCCAAAATTCCAGGATTTCCCCAAAATCCCAAAGATTTTTCCCCAAAAATCCCAAACTCCCCAAATTCCAGGACCCCAAAAATTCCAAGAACCCCCAAAAATCCCAATTTTAGGACCCCAAAAATCCCAGAACACCCCAAAATTCCAAGGATTTCCCCCCAAAATTTCCAAGACTCTCAAAATTTCCTCATTTTCGAACCCCAAAATTCCAGAATTCCCCAAAAATCGCCATTTTTAACACTCCCAAAAATTCCAGGAAACCCCAAAAATCCCAAATATTTTCCCCCCACAATTCCAAAGATTTCCCCCAAAAATCCCAAAACCCCCAAATTCCAGGACTCCCCAAAAAATTCCAGAAAACCCCAAAATTCCAAGGATTTCCCCCAAAATTCCAGAACCCCAAAATTCCAAAGATTTCTCCCCAAAAATCCCAAACTTCCCAAATTCCAGAACTCCCAAAATTCTGAGGTTTCTCTCCAAAATCCCAATTTTTGGCACCCAAAATCCCAAAGATTTCCCCCAAAAATTCCCAAAATTTTCCCCAAAAATTCCAGAAAATGCCAAAATCCCAAAGATTTCCCCCAAAAATCCCAAAATTTTCCCCAAAAATTCCAAGGATTCTCCCCAAAAATCCCAAAACTCCAAAATTCCTAACTTTAGGACCCCAAAATCCCAAGAATTTCCCCCAGAATCCTCCATTTTAGAACCCCAAAAATCCCAGAAAACCCCAAATCCCAAAGATTTCCCCCCAAAATCCCAATTTTTGGAACCCCAAAAATTCCAGGAATGCCAAAAATCCCCATTTTTAACACCCCAAAAATCCCCAAAATCCCAAACATTTCCCCCCAAAAAATTCCAAGGATTTCCCCCAATAATTCCCAATTTTTGGGACCCCAAAATCCCCATTTTTTGGGATCCAAAAATTCCAGGAAACCCCAAAAATCCCAAAGATTTTCTCCCCAAAAATTCCAGGAACCTCAAAATTCCAGAAACTCCAAAATCCCCATTTTTTAGGACCCCAAAAATCCCAAAAATTTCCTCCAAAAATCCCAGAAAACCCCAAAATTCCCTTTTTTTTTAAGACCCCAAAATTCCCAAACCTTTCCCCAAAAATCCCCAATTTTAGAACCCCAAAAATTCCAGGAAACCCCAAAATCTCAAAGTTTTTCCCCAAAAATCCTCGAAACTCCAAAACCCCAGAAAACCCCAAAATCCAAAGGATTTTTCCCCAAAAATCCCAAACTCCCCAAATTCCAGGAACCCCAAAATTCCAAGGATTTCCCCCAAAATTCCAGAAAACCCCAAAAATTCCCAATTTTAGAACCCCAAAATTCCCAGAAAACCCCAAAATCCCAAGGATTCTCCCCCAAAAAATCCCAATTTTTAGAACCCCAAAAATTCCAGGAACCCCAAAAATCCCCATTTTTAACACCCCAAAAATCCCAAAGATTTTCCCCCAAAAGATCCCAAATATTTTCCCCAATAATCCCAAAACCCCAAAAAATCCCCAAAAAACCCCAAAATTCCAAGAATTTCCCCCAAAAATTCCCAATTTTTGGGACCCAAAAATCCCCATTTTTAACACCCCAAAATCCCAGAAAACCCCAAAATTCCAGAACCCCAAAATCCCATTTTTAGGACCCCAAAAACCAAAAAAAGGCCCCAAAATTCCAAAAATTCCTCCCAAAAGATCCCAAATATTTTCCCCAAAAATCCCAGGAAACCCCAAAATTCCCAATTTTTGGGACCCCAAAATCCCAAGAACCCCAAAATCCCAAACATTTTCCCCCAAAAATCCCAGAAAACCCCAAAATTCACATTTTCACGACTCCAAAAAATCCCCAAAAAACCCCAAAATCCCAAAGATTTCCCCCAAAATCCCCCACAAACCCCAAAATTCCCGGGTTTCTCCCCAAAATTCCCAATTTTTGTGACCCCAAAAATTCCAGGAACCCCAAAAATCCCAAACATTTTCCCCAAAAACTTCCAGGACCCCAAAAATCCCAGAAAAACCCCAAAATCTCAAATACTTCCCCCAAAAATCACAAAAATTTCCCCAAAATCCCATAATTTCCCCTCCTCCATTTTCCCCTCCCCCCACTAAACCCCAAAAAATCCCAAAAAAACCCCAAAATCCCCAAAATTTCCTCCCCAAAAATCCAAAGATTCTCCCCAAAAAACCCCCAAAATCCCCAAAATTTCCTCCCCAAAAAAACCCAAAATCCCATTTTTAGGACCCCAAAATCCCAAACATTTCCCCCAAAAAATCCCAAACATTTCCCCCAAATATCCCAAAACCCCAAAAATTCCCAAAAACCCCAAAAATCCCCAAAATTTCCCCCAAAAAATCCCAAAATATCCCCAAAAAATTCCAGAAAACCCCAAAAATCCCAATTTTACGACCCTAAAAAACCCCAAAAACCCCAAAATTTCCCCCAAAAAATCCCAAATATTTCCCCCAATAATCCCAAGACCCCAAAATTCCCAAAAACCCCAAAAACCCCAAAATTTCCCCCAAAAAATCCCAAATATTTTCCCCAAAAATCCCAAAAACCCCAAAAAAACTCCCAAAATCCCAAAAACCCCAAAATTTCCCCCAAAAAATCCCAAATATCCCCAAAAAACCCCAAAAATTCCCAAATAAATCCCAAAAAACCCCAAAAAAACCCCAAAAAACCCCAAAATTTCCCCCAAAAAATCCCAAATATTTCCCCCAAATATCCCAAAACCCCAAAAAACCCCAAAAAACCCCAAAATTCCCCAAAATTCCCCAAAAACCCCAAAATTCCCAAAATTTCCTCCCAAAAAATCCAAAGATTCTCCCCAAAAACCCCCAAAAATCCCAATTTTGACCCCAAAATCCCAAAATTTCCCCCCAAAAAATCCCAAATATTTCCCCAATAATCCCAAAACCCCAAAAAATCCCCAAAAAACCCCAAAATTTCCCCCAAAAAATCCCAAATATTTCCCCCAAAAATCCCAAGACCCCAAAAATTCCCAAAAAACCCCAAAAATCCCCAAAAAAACCCCAAAAAACCCCAAAATTTCCCAAAATCCCAAATCCCAAAACCAAAATCCCAAAATAAAATCCCAAATCCCAAATCCCAAACACCCCAAAATCCCAAATCCCAAACATTCCAAACCCCAAAACCCCAAACCCCAAATCCCAAACCCCAAAATCCCAAACCCCAAACCCCAAATACCAAACCCCAAAATCCCAAAACCCCAAAATCTCAAAAAAACCCCAAAAACCCCAAAATTTCCTCCCCAAAAAATCCCAAATATTTCCCCCAAAAATCCCAAATATTTCCCCCAAAATCCCAAAACCCCAAAAATTCCCCAAAAATCCCAAAAATCCCCAAAATACCCCAAAATCCCAAATTCCCCAAAATTTCCCCCAAAAATCCCAAATATTTCCCCCAAATATCCCAAAACCCCAAAAATCCCAAAAAACCCCAAAAATCCCCAAAAACCCCAATTTTACGACCCTAAAAAACTCCAAAATCCCAAACATTTCCCCCAAAAAATCCCAAATATTTCCCCCAAATATCCCAAGACCCCAAAAAATCCCAAAAAAACCCAAAAAACCCCAAAATTTCCCCAAAAAAATCCCAAAAACCCCAAAAAATCCCAGAAAACCCCAAAAATTTTCAACCCAAAAAACCAAAATCCCAAATATTTCCCCAAAAATCCCAAGACCCCAAAAATTCCCAAATAAATCCCAAAAAACCCCAAAATTTTCCCCAAAAACCCCAAAATTTCCCCCAAAAAATCCCAAATATTTCCCCCAAAAATCCCAAAAAACCCCAAAAATCCCAATTTTACGACCCTAAAACACCCCAAAATCCCAAACATTTCCCCCAAAAAATCCCAAACATTTCCCCCAATAATCCCAAAACCCCAAAAAATCCCCAAAAAAACCCCAAAATTCCCAAAATTTCCCCCAAAAATCCAAAGATTCTCCCCAAAAAACCCCAAAATCCCATTTTTAGGACCCCAAAATCCCAAACATTTCCCCCAAAAAATCCCAAATATTTCCCCAAAAATCCCAAGACCCCAAAAATTCCCAAATAAATCCCAAAAAACCCCAAAATTTTCCCCAAAAACCCCAAAATTTCCCCCAAAAAATCCCAAAATATTCCCCCAAAAATCCCAGAAAACCCCAAAAATCCCCAAACCCAAAAAAGAGCAGGGCGGGGTGGGGGGAGGGGCGGCGGCGCTCCTTACCTTTGAAAAAAAAAAATTCCCCAAAATCCTTAAAATTCTCCCCAAAAAAAAATCCCAAAAAATAATCCGGATGAATTTAGGATTTTTTTTAGGATTAAAAAATCCCAAAAAACCCAAAAATTTGGGATTTTTTCAAGGGTGGGGGAGGGGCGAAGGGAAAATCCCAATGAAATAATTGGAAATAATCGCCAAAAAAC
>NW_028147632.1:3352881-3379324 GCF_008360975.1 Lichenostomus cassidix | reverse complement strand
TTTTCCCACTTTTTTCCTTTGGTTTTCCCTTTTTTTTTGGGAGATTTTTCCTTTTTTAAAAAATTTTCCCACTTTTTTTTGGGATTTTCCCACTTTTATTTGGATTTTCCCACTTTTTTTTAAAAAATTTTTTGGCTTTTCCCACTTTTTTTTGGATTTTCCCTCCTTTTTTTTTGGGGTTTTCCCACTTTTTTAATTTTCCCACTTTTTTTGGATTTTCCAACTTTTTTTTTATATTTTCCCACTTTTTTTTGGGTTTTCCTGATTTTTTGGGGTTTTTTTTTTTGGATTTTCCCACTTTTTTTTTCTTGTGTTTTCCCATTTTTTGGGATTTTTTTCCCCATTTTTGGGATTTTCCCACTTTTTGGGGGTTTTCCTGTATTTTTTTTCTGGGTTTTGCCACTTTTTTGGAGGATTTTCCCACTTTTTTCCTTTGGTTTTCCCTTTTTTTTGGGAGATTTTCCCTTTTTTTTTGGATTTTCCCTTTTTTTCTTTTTGGATTTTCCCACTTTTTTTTGGTTTTTCCTACTTTTTTTAAAAAATGTTTTTGGCTTTTCCCACTTTTTTTTGGATTTTCCAAATTTTTTTTTAATATTTTCCCACTTTTCTTGGGTTTTTCCCACTTTTTTTTGGGGATTTTCCCATTTTTTTTGTTTTTTTCCCACTTTTATTAATGAAATCAAAAATCAGTAATAAATAAAAATGAATTAATAATAAATAAGAAATTAAAAATTAAAGGTAAAAAAATTCAATTCAAAATAAATAATAAAGGAAAATAAACTAAGAAGAAACGAGAAATTAAAAAATGAAATAAATAAAAAAATTAAGTGAAAAATAAATCAAAATAAATTGAAAATAAATAATAAATAAAAAGAAATAAGTCAAAATTAATGAAATAAAAAGAAATTTCAAAAAATTAAATAAATAAAAATTAACTAAATAACAATAAAGAAATAAATAAAAATAAATAAAATAATTAAATAAAAATTAATTAAATAAAAAACAATTAATAAACAAAAACAAATAAATTAATTTAAAAAAAATCAGAATAAAGAAACAAATAAATCCCAAATTTTTTGGGATCAAACTCATCCCTAAAAAAATCAGAAAATTCCCAAAAAAAAAGAGGAAAAAACCCAAAATAATTTAAAAAAAAAAAAGAAATTAAAATAAAAAATGTTGGAAAAGTCAAGAAATGGAAAAGAAACAAATTTATCAACAAGAAAGAATTTTATTGATAACAAGAAATTCCCGAAATTCCCGAAAATTCCCGAAATTCCCAAATTTCCTGAAGGTTTTTGGGGATTTTTTGGGATTTTTTTGGGATTTTTTTTTGGGATTTTTTTGGGATTTTTTGGGGATTTTTTGGGATTTTTTTGGATTTTTTGAATTTTTTGGGAGTTTTTTTGGGATTTTTTGGGGATTTTTTTGGATTTTTGGGATTTTTTGGGAATTTTTTTGGGATTTTTTTGGATTTTTTGGGTTTTTTGGGGATTTTTTTTGATTTTTAAAAAAATTTTTTGGAATTTTTGGGATTTTTCATTTTTGGGAAATTTTTTGGATTTTGGGGGATTTTTAGAATTTTTTTGGAATTTTGTGATTTTTTCCTATTTTGGGAATTTTTGGATTTTGAATTTTTGGGGAATTTTTTTTTCTATTTTTGGGGATTTTTTTGGGAATTTTTTGGGAATTTTTTGGAGATTTTTTTGGGAATTTTTTGGAATTTTTTTTGGGAAAAATTCCCTGGAATTCCCAAAGCTGCATCCAACCTCAGGAAGTTTTCATCACAGCCCCGAAATTCCCGAAAAATTCCCCAAAATTCCCCCAAAATTCCCAGAAATTATTGGAAAATTCCCAAAAATTCACAAAATTCCTGGAAAATTCCTGAAAACTATTGGAAAATTCCCAAAAATTCCCAGAAAATTCTCAAAAAATTCACTAAAATTCCTGAAATTTCAAAAAAAAAATTCCCAGACAATTCTTGAAAATTCCCAAAAATTCCTGGAAAATTCGCCTAATTTCCTGAAAATTCCCAAAAATTATCAGAAAATTCTCCAAAATTCCTGGAAAATTCCTGAAAGATTCCCAAAAATTCCTGGGAAATTCCCCAAAATTCTCAGAAAATTCGGGAAAATTAAAAAAAATTCCTGGAAAATTCCAGTAAATTCCCAAAATTCCTGGAAAATTCCCAAAAATTCCTAAAAAATCCTCATCAGTTCCTCAAAATTCTGCATTTTTTCCAGCGAATTTCTCCCAGAATTCCCAAAATTCTCCCAAAATTTTCAGGATTTTCCCTCAAAATTCTCCCAAAATTCCCCCAAAAAAATCACAAAACATTTCCATGAAATTCCATGGAATTTTGGGGAATTTAATTATTATTTTCCCTCCAAATTTCGCTATTTTTTTTTCCAGGAATTTTCCACAATTTCCTCAAAATTCCATATTTTTTTTTCATGCGTTTTTTTCCCAGAATTTCCCCAAAATTCCCAAAATTCCCAGGATTTCTCACAATCCCAATCCCAAATTTCCAAAAAAAATCCCCAAAAAATTCCCAAAAATTCCCAAAAAATCCCCAAAAATTCCTCAAAATTCCACATTTTTTCCAGGAATTTTTCCCAAAATTCCAAATTTTCCGAAAAAATCCTCAAAATCCCACCATTTTTTCCGGGAATTTTCCCCAGAAATCCCAAAATTTTCGGGATTTTTCCCAAAAATTCCCAAAAAATCCCCCAAAAAATCCTCAAAATTCCACATTTTTTTCAGGAATTTTTCCCAGAATTCCCAAAATTTCTCCAAAATTCCCAATTTCCACATTTTTTCCAGGAATTTTTCCCAGAATTTCCAAAATTTCCAGGATTTTCCCTCCAAAATTCCCCAAAAAATCCCAAAAAATCCCAAAAATTCCCCAAAAAATCCTCAAATTTCCTCAAAATTCCATATTTTTTCCAGGAATTTTTCCCACAATTCCCAAAATTTCCGGATTTTCCCCAAAACCTCACAAGCTGACACTCCTGTGATGCCGGAAATTCCTCCTCCTCTCCCTCTCCTCCCCCAACTCCTCGCTGTGGAGACTCAGAGCATCCGGAATTCCCGAAATTCCCAAAATTCCCACAGAATTCCCAACATTTCCGGGATTTCCCCCCAAAAATTCCCCAAAAAATCACAAAAATTCCCAAAAAACCACCAAGAAAATCCTCAAAATTCCACTTTTTTTTCTGGGAATTTTCCACAATTTCCTCAAAATTCCATATTTTTTTCTCGTGTTTTTTCCCGAATTCCCAAAATTTTTGGGATTTTTCTGGGGATTTTTCTCAGAATTCCCAAAATTCTCCCCAAATTTCCAGGATTTCTCAGAATCCCATCCCAAATTTCCCAAAAAAAATCCCAAAAAATTCCCAAAAATTAAAAAAAAATCCCCAAAATCCTCAAAATTCCACCATTTTTCCAGGAATTTTTCCCAAAATTCCCCAAAATTTCTCCAGAATTCCCAAAATTTTCAGGATTTTCCCCCAAAAATCCACCAAAAATTCCTCAAAAGTCCACATTTTTTCCAGGAATTTCCCACAATCTCCTCAAAATTCCACATTTTTTTTCCGGCGATTTTTCCAGAATTCCCAAAATTTTCCCAAAATTCCCAAAATTTCCAGGATTTATCCGAATCACATCCCAAATTTCCCCAAAAATTCCCCAAAAATTCCCAAAAAAACCCCAGAAAATCCCCAAAAATTCTCAAATTTCCACATTTTTTCCAGGAATTTTTTCCAGAATTCCCAAAATTCCCAAAATTTTCAGGATTTTCCCCAAAAAATTCCCAAAAAATCCTCAAAATTCTACTTCTTTTCCTGGGAATTTTCCACAACTTCCTCCAAATTTCCACATTTTTTTCTGCGAATTTTCCTGGAATTACCAAAATTTTCAGGCTTTTTCTAGGGATTTTTCCCAGAATTCCCAAAATTTTCACAAAATTCCCAAAATTTCCAGAATTTCTCAGAATCACATCCCAAATTTCCCAAAAAAAATCCCAAAAAATTCCCAAAAATTCCCAAAAAATCCCCAAAAATTCCTCAAATTTTCACATTTTTTCCCAGGAATTTTTCCCAAAATTCCCAAATTTTCCAGGATTTTCCCCCAAAAAATCCTCAAAATCCCACCATTTTTTCCAGGAATTTTCCCCAGAATTTCCAAAAATTTCCAGGATTTTTCCCAAAAATTCACAAAAAATCCCAAAAAATCCTCAAAATTCCACATTTTTTTTCCAGGAATTTTTCCCAAAATTCCCAAAATTCCCCAAAAATCCCCAAAACCTCACAAACTGACACTCCTGTGATGCCGAAAATTCCTCCTCCTCTCCCTCTCCTCCCCCAACTCCTCGCTGTGGAGACTCAGAGCATCCGGAATTCCCGAAATTCCCGGAATTCCCGACAAATGTTCCACGGAGTCGAATTTCTGCAGATCCGAGGCGATGGTCTGCAGGCTGAGCACCGACAGGGAATCCCCAGAGCTGGAAAATCCCGGAATTTCCGAGGGGATTCCGGAAGTTTCCGAGGAGATTCCGGGAAATTCGGCGGGAAAATCGGGAATTTCGGCGGGAAAATCGGGAATTTCGCCGGAAAATTTGCTTTTTTCGCCCAAAATTCCGCTTTTTTCGCCCAAAATTCCACTTTTTTCGCCGATTTTTCCAGGAATTTCACCCATTTTTCGAGGAATTTCTCCCATTTTTCCCGAAATTTCGGTTTTTCCAGGAATTTCATGAGTTTTCCCAGGAATTTCTCCCATTTTTCCAGGAATTTCATGAGTTTTTCCAGGAATTTCATCGATTTTTCCCGGAATTCTGCCGATTTTCCCCGGAAGGATTTCGCCGAATTTCCCCGAAAATCCGCCGATTTTCCCCAAAATTTCGCCGATTTTTCCCGGGATTTCCATTTTTCCAGGAATTTCTCCGCTTTCTCCCGGGATTTTTGGGGTTTTTCCCGAAATTCCACCGAATTTTCCGGGAATTTCATCACTTTTTCCAGGAATTTCGCTGATTTTTCCCAAAAATTCATCACTTTTTCCCGAAATTTCTCCGATTTTTCCCGAAGTTTCGCCCGTTTTCCCCAAAAATCCCATTTTTCCAGCAACTTCATCACTTTTCCCGGGAATTCCGTCGACTTTTCCAGCAATTTCACCAGTTTTTCCCGAAAATTCGCTTTTTTCTCCCGAAAATTTGCCGTTTTTTCCCGAAAATTCACTTTTTTCGCCCAAAATTCCACCGATTTTTCCGGGAATTTCAGCAGCTTGTCCCGAAATTTCGAATTTTCCAGGAACTTCACCCATTTTTCCCGAAGTTTCACCAATTTTTCCTGGAATTCCAACGTTTTTTCCCGAAAATTCGTCGTTTTTTCCCGAAAATTCGCTTTTTTCGCCCGAAATTTCTCCTTTTTTTCCCGAATTTTCGCCGATTTTTTGGGGGATTTTGGGGATTTCGGGGTTTTCCTCTCCCCCCTCGGCCCCCAGCGGGTTTTCCCGAGGTTTTTTCCGGAGGAATCTCTGGAATCTCCTGGCGTGGATCTCCTCGCTGATCTGCTCCAAGTTCCGCAGGGCGACGGAGTAACGCAGCTTGGCCTGGGAGACGGCGGATTCCAGGGAATTCACCCGGGATTTGTGCTCCTGGGGGGGAAAAAAAATTGGGAATTAGACAAAATTCCTGGAATTCTAGTATTTCCCGAAAAAATTTGGTGGAAATCGGTGAAAATTTGACGAAAATCGGTGAAAAAATGGCGAAAATATGTTAAAAAATGGCGAAAATACGCAAAAAAAAAAGGAAAAAAAATGCAAAAAAATAGGGTAAAATTAAAAAAAAATTCCCTAAAAATTGGATAAAATTCCATTAAAAAGACTCAGTAAAAATCCCTGAAAATTTGGTGAAAATCGATGAAAAAATGGCGAAAATCCGTTAAAAAATGGTAAAAGTACGCAAAAAAATGGGGAAAAAATGAATTTAATATTTTTGTTAAAATCCCTAAAAAATCCCTAAAAATTAGATAAAATTCCATAAAAAAACTTTGGTTCAAATCCCTAAAAATTTGGTGAAAATCGGTGAAAAAATGGCGAAAATATGCAAAAAAAATCAGAAAAAAATTTGGTAAAATTCCATTTAAGAATCCTAAGTTAAAATCCCTAAAAAATTACTAAGAATTAGATAAAATTCCTTGAAAGACTTTGGTTAAAATTCCTAAAAATTTGGTGAAAATCGGTGAAAATTTGATGAAAATCAGTGAAAATTTGACGAAAATACGCAAAAAAATGGCGAAAATACGCAAAAAAATCAGGAAAAAATTCATTTAAAAATTGGTAAAATTTCTATTTAAAAATCATAAGTTAGAATTCCAGAGAAATTCTTAAAAGTTTGGTTTAAATCCATAAAAAAAATTCAGTAAAAATCCCTAAAAAATTTGGTGAAAATCCACAAAAGAATTCAGTAAAAATCCCGAAAAATTTGGGAAAAAATCCATTAAAAATTCATCAAAAATCCATAAAGATTCAGTAAAAAATCAGTAAAAAATCCATTAAAAATCAGAAGAAAATAAGAAAATTAATAAAAATCATTAAAAATCCACTAAAAATCAGAAAAAAAAATTACAAAAATCTATTAAAAATCCATAAAAATCAGAAAAAAAATCAGAAAAATCACTAAAATAAAAAAATCCGAAAAAATCCATTAAAATCTATTAAAAATCTATTAAAATCAGAAAAAATCATAAAAATCAGAAAAAATCAGAAAAAAATCAGAAAAACTACTAAAAATAAAAAAATCCGAAAAATCAGTAAAAAAATCTATTAAAAATCTATTAAAAAATCAGAAAAATCATAAAAATCAGAAAAAAATCAGAAAAAAAATCAGAAAGAAATCAGAAAAAATCAGAAAAAATAATTTAAAATCCATAAATAATCTGCAAAAAATCCATTAAAAATCAGAAAAAAATCTGTTAAAAATCATAAAAAAATCAGAAAAAAATCATTAAAAAATCACCAAAAATCCAAAAAAAATCAGAAAAAATTCCTGTAAAAAACCATTTCTCCCTCCCAGTATTCCCAGTTTATTCCCAGTATTCCCAGTACCTCGAGCCTCTGGTTGAACTGGGCTTTGAGCTCGAAGCACAGTTTGCTCCTGGTGATGTCTTTGTTTAGGGATTGCCAAAAATCCCTGAAAATCACTTAAAGTCCCTAAAAATTTGGTAAAAATCCACGAAAAATTTGGTAAAAATCCCTAGAAATTCTGTAAAAATCCACCAAAAATTCAATAAAAATCCACAATAAAATCAGCAAAATAACAGTAAAAAATAATTAAAAATCCTTTAAAAAATGGGTAAAAATCCACAAAAAAATCAGCAAAAACCCATTAAAAATTCATTAAAAATCAAAAAAATTCAGTGAAAAATCATTTAAAAATCCACTAAAAATCCGAAAAAACCAGAAAAAATCCCTAAAAAATCTGTAAAAAATCAATTTAAAAAATCATTAAAAATCCAATAAAAATCCACAAAAAAATCATTAAAAATCCACTACAAATCAGAAAAAAATCAGAAAAAAATCTATTAAAAATCCATTAAAAATCAGAAAAATATCAGAAAAAAATCAGAAAAAATCCATAAAAAATCACTAAAAATCTATTAAAAAGTCAGAAAAAAAATCACAAAAAATCACTAAAAATCCCTAAAAAATCCATTAAAAAATCAGATAAAAAATCACTAAAAATCCGAAAAAAATCCGAAAATCCATTAAAAATCCATTAAAAATCAGAAAAAAATCCATTAAAAATCCATAAAAAATCCATTAAAAATCAGAAAAAAAATCCATTAAAAATCAGGAAAAAATCAGAAAAAAATCATTAAAAAATCATTTAAAAATCCGAAAAAAATCCAAAAAAAATCCAAAAAAAATCCGAAAAAAATCCAAAAAAAATCCAAAAAAAATCTGAAAATCCCCATTAACCCTCCTCCATCATTCCCAGTCCCTCCCAGTATTCCCAGTACCTCCAGCCTCTGGTTGAACTGGGCTTTGAGCTCGAAGTAGGGCCGACTCCTGGCGATGTCCCTTTTGAGGGATTGCCAAAAATCCCGGAAAATCACTAAAAGTCCCTAAAAATTTGGTAAAAAATCCACGAAAAATTTGGTAAAAAATCCACGAAAAATTTGGTAAAAATTCATTAAAAATTCGATAAAAATCCCTAGAAATTCTGTAAAAATCCACCAAAAATTGAATAAAAATCCACAATAAAATCAGCAAAATATCAGTAAAAAATAAGTAAAAATCCTTTAAAAAATGGGTAAAAATCCACAAAAAAATCAGCAAAAACCCATTAAAAAATCCTTAAAAATCAAAAAAATTCAGTGAAAAACCATTAAAAAATCCACTAAAAATCCGAAAAAACCAGAAAAAAATCTGAAAAAACCAGAAAAAATCCGTAAAAAATCAATTTAAAAAATCATTAAAAATCCATTAAAAACCCATAAAAAATCAGAAAAAATCAGAGAAAATCAGAAAAAAAATCAGAAAAAATCCCTAAAAATCAGTAAAAAATCCACAAAAATCCACCCAAAAATCATTAAAAATCCATTAAAAAAATCACTAAAAATCCACAAAAAATCAGCAAAAATTCACAAAAAATCCAGAAAAAAACCATAAAAAATCCAAAAAAAATCAGAAAAAATTCCCGTAAAAAACCATTTCTCCCTCCCAGTATTCCCAGTTTATTCCCAGTATTCCCAGTACCTCCAGTCTCTGGTTGAACTGGGCTTTGAGCTCGAAGTAGGGCCGACTCCTGGCGATGTCCCTTTTGAGGGATTGCCAAAAATCCCTGAAAATCACTAAAAGTCCCTAAAAATTTGGTAAAAAATCCACGAAAAATTTGGTAAAAATCCACGAAAAATTTGGTAAAAATTCATTAAAAATTCAGTAAAAATCCCTAGAAATTCTGTAAAAATCCACCAAAAATTCAATAAAAATCCACAATAAAATCAGCAAAATATCAGTAAAAAATAAGTAAAAATCCTTTAAAAAATGGGTAAAAACTACAAAAAAATCAGCAAAAACCCATTAAAAATTCATTAAAAATCAAAAATTCAGTGAAAATCATTTAAAAATCCACTAAAAATCCGAAAACCAGAAAAAATAAAAACCAGAAAATCGTAAAATCTGAAAAATCAATTTAAAAATCATTAAAAACTCATATAGAAAATCACAAAAAATCATTAAAAAACCCATAAAAAATCAGAAAAAATCAGAAAAAAAATCAGAAAAAATCCCTAAAAAATCAGTAAAAAATCCACAAAAATCCACCCAAAAATCATTAAAAATCCATTTTAAAAATCACTAAAAATCCACAAAAAATCAGCAAAAATTCACAAAAAATCCAGAAAAAAACCATAAAAAATCCGAAAAAAATCAGAAAAAATTCCCGTAAAAAACCATTTCTCCCTCCCAGTATTCCCAGTTCATTCCCAGTATTCCCAGTACCTCCAGCCTCTGGTTGAACTGGGCTTTGAGCTCGAAGTAGGGCCGACTCCTGGCGATGTCCCTTTTTAAGGATTTCTGCAACCTTTGCACTTCAGCCTCGGCCTGCTGGCACTGCCTGGTGACTCTCTGGTGCTCCCTCTCGCTCCACAGCCGCTCCTGCTCCGCCTCGTTCACCTGAAATTCCCGAAAATTCCCGAAATTTGGGGATTAGCAAAAAAAAAAGTGTGAAAATCGGTGAAAAAATGGGGAAATTAGAGCCAAAAATGGGGAAAATCGAGTGAAAAATGAGGTTTTTCGCGGGAAAAAATGGCCCAAAATCCCACAAATTTCAGGGATTTAATCCCAAAATCTCACAAATCCCACGAATTTCAGCCCAAAAATCTCACTAATTTCAGGGATTTGAGCCCAAAATCTCATGAATTTCCAGAATTTGAGCCAAAAATCGAAAGAATTTCAGTCCAAAATTTCAAGAATTTCACCCCAAAATGCCCCAAATTTTAGAGTTTTCAGCCTAAAATCCCACGAATTTCAACCCAAAATCCCACAAATTTCAGGGATTTGAGCCCAAAATCCAACAAATTTCACCCCAAAATCCCACGAATTTCAGCCCAAAATCCCACAAATTCCACGAATTTCAGGGATTTAATCCCAAAAATGTCATGAATTTCAGGGTTTTGAGCCCAAAATTCAACAAATTTCAGCCCAAAATCCCACGAATTTCAGGGATTTAAGCCCAAAATATTTCAAATTTCAGGGACTTAATCCCATCACTCCACAAATTTCAGGGTTTTGAGCCAAAAATCCCCCAAATTTCAACCCAAAATCCCCCAAATTTCAAGGATTTAATCCCAAAATCCCATGAATTTCAGGGGTTTGAGCCCAAAATCCCACGAATTTCACCCCAAAATCCCCCAAGTTTCAGGGATTTAATCCCAAAACACTGCAAATTTCAGCCCAAAATCCCATAAATTTCAGGGATTTAAATCCAAAATTCCATGTATTTCAGCGTTTCGAGCCCAAAATTCAACGAATTTCAGCCCAAAATCCCAAGAATTCCAGGATTTTGAGCCCAAAATATTTCAAATTTCAGGAATTTCAGCCCAAAATCCCACAAATTTCAGCCCAAAATTTCAAGAATTTCACCCCAAAATGCCCCAAATTTTAGGGTTTTCAGCCTAAAATCCCACGAATTTCAACCCAAAATCCCACAAATCCCACTAATTTCAGCCCAAAATCTCACAAATTTCAGCACAAAACTCCATGAATTTCACGGATTTAATCCCAAAATCTCACAAATTTCAGCCCAAAACTCCACAGATTTCAGGGTTTTGAGCCCAAAATCCCATAAATTTCAGGGATTTAATCCCAAAATCTCACAAATTTCAGCCCAAAACGCCACAAATTTCAGGGATTTGAGCCCAAAATCCCACAAATCTCACGGATTTAACCCCAAAATTCCACGAAGTTCATGGAATTTCATCTAAAATGCCACAAATCCCACGAATTTTAACCCCAAAATCCCCCAAATTTCTGGGATTTAACCCCAAAATTCCTGGAATTTCAGCCCAAAATTCACCCCAAAATCCAAATTGCAGAGATTTCAGCCTAAAATCCCACAAATTTTCAGCCCAAAATCCCAGGAATTTCTGTGATTTTAGCCCAAAATTCAACGAATTTCAGGGATTTAACCCCAAAATCCCCAGGAAAAGTCCCAAAATTCCCAGGAAAATTCCCAAAATTTGCAGAATAATCCCCAAAATTCCCAAAAATTTCCCAAAATAATCCCCACCTTTCGTGTGGCTGGTTGAGCATCTCCTGCCAGGTTGGGTCCAGCCGGTTCTTGCCGTTGGCCATTGATCCTAATTCCATTGATCCCAATTGCCAATCGATCCTATTGATCCCCAATTCCCAATCATCCTATTGATCTCAATCCCATTGATCCCAAACCCATTGATCCTAATCCTATTGATCCTATTGATCCCAAACTTATTGATCCCATACCTATTGATCCTAATCCTATTGATCCCAAACCCATTGATCCCAATTGCCAATCAATCATCCCATTGATCCCAAATCTATTGATCCTAATCCTATTGATCCCAATCCCATTGATCCCAATTGCCAATCAATCAGCCTATTGATCCCAAACCTTCTATTGATCCCAATCCTTCCCCATTTCAGGGATTTGAGCCCAAAATTCCACGAATTTCAGGGATTTAATCCCAAAATTCCACAAATTTCAGCCCAAAATGCCACGAATTTCAGGGATTTGTGCCCAAAATATTTCACATTTCAGAGATTTGAGCCCAAAATCTGACAAATTTCAGGCATTTTAACCCAAAATCCAATGAATTTCAGCCCAAAATCCCACAAATCTCAGGGTTTTGAGCCCAAAATTCCAC
The DNA here is from genome assembly GCF_008360975.1 of Lichenostomus cassidix. Classification (NCBI taxonomy): domain Eukaryota; kingdom Metazoa; phylum Chordata; class Aves; order Passeriformes; family Meliphagidae; genus Lichenostomus; species Lichenostomus cassidix. The sequence continues at coordinate 3,367,424 of NW_028147632.1, read as the reverse complement.
GAATTTAACCCCAAAATTCCACGAATTTAACCCCAAAATCCCCCAAATTTCAGGGTTTTGAGCCCAAAATCCCACAAATTTCAGCCCAAAATGCCACAAATTCCAGGGATTTCAGCCCAAAATCCCACAAATTTCAGCCCAAAATCTCGATAATTTCAGGGTTTTCAGCCCAAAATTCAACGAATTTCACCCTAAAATCCCACAAATTTCAGCCCAAAATCCCATGAATTTCAGCCTAAAATTCCATGAATGTCACGGATTTTAACCCAAAACTCAACTAATTTAATCCCAAAACGCCACAAATTTCACAGATTTAACCCCAAAATCCCACAAAGTCAATGATTTTAACCTCGAAATCCCCCAAATTTCACAGATTTTACCCTGAAATCCCACAAATTTCCCAGAATTTCACCCCCAAATCCCCCAAAATTCAGCCCAAAACTTCCCAAATTTCACAGATTTGACCCCAAAATTCCCAAAAATTTCCCAAAATAATCCCCACCTTTCGTGTGGCATGGTTGAGCATCTCCTGCCAGGTTGGGTCCAGCCGGTTCTTGCCGTTGGCCATTGATCCCAATTCATTGATCCCAATTGCCAATCAATCCTATTGATCCCAATGCTATTGATCCTAATCCTATTGATCCCAATCATCCCATTGATCCCAAACCTATTGATCCTAATCCTATTGATCCCAAACCTTCTCCTACTAATCCCAACCCTTCCATTGATCCCAAATCTTATCCTATTGATCCCAAACCTTCTCCTATTGATCCCAAATCCAATCCAATCATCCCAAACCTTCTATTGATTCCAGTCCTTCTATTGATCCCAAACTTGCCCCTATTGATCCCAAACTTGCCCCTATTGATCCCAAACTTGCCCCTATTGATCCCAATCTTCTTCCTACTGATCCCAAATCCAATCCAATCGTCCCAAACTTTCTCCTATTGATCCCAAACCTTTTCCTATTGACCCCAATCCTTCTCCATTTCAGGGATTTCAGCCCAAAATCTCACAAATTTCAACGAATTTCACCCCAAAATCCCACAAATTTCAGGGATTTGAACCCAAAATCCCCCAAATTTTGGGATCAAATTTCATTTGATCCCAAATTCCCAAAATTCCATGGATTTCACCCCAAAAATCCCCACCTTCCTGGTGGCATGGTTGAGCATCTCCTGCCAGGTTGGGTCCAGGCGGTTCTTGCCGTTGGCCATTGATCCCAATTCATTGATCCCAATTGCCAATCAATCAGCCTATTGATCCCAAACCTTCTATTGATCCTAATCCTATTGATGCCAATCCTTCCTCATTTCAGGGTTTTGAGCCCAAAATCCCACGAATTTCACCCCAAAATCCCACAAATTTCAGGGATTTAAATCCAAAATCCCATGAATTTCAGGGTTTTGAGCCCAAAATTCAACGAATTTCAGCCCAAAATCCCAAGAATTCCAGGATTTTGAGCCCAAAATGTTTCAAATTTCAGGAATTTCAGCCCAAAATCCCACAAATTTCAGCCCAAAATCCCACGAATTTTATGGTTTTGAGACCAAAACTTCACGAATTTCATGGATTTAACCCCGAAACCCCCAAAATTCCACAAATTTCAGCCCAAAACACGAATTTCAGGGTTTTGATCCCAAAATCCCACCATTCCCACAAATTTCACCCCAAAAAGCCACAAATTTCAGAGATTTGAACCGAAAATTCAACGAATTTCAGCCCAAAATCCCCCAAATTTCACGGATTTAACCCCAAAATCCCCAGGAAAATTCCCAAAAAATCCCCAAAATTCCCAAAAATTTCCCAAAATTCCCCACCTTCCTGGTGGCATGGTTGAGCATCTCCTGCCAGGTTGGGTCCAGGCGGTTCTTGCCGTTGGCCATTCCCTGCTCAGCCACAAACACCATTTCTCGCGCCGCGTTGTGCATCCCGGCGGCTCGCTCGTAACGCAGGGCGGCTCTCTGGGTCTCCTGCTGGGCCTGGAAAATGGGAATTTTGGGAAATTTGGGATTAGAGGAAATCCTGGAAAAAATCCCAAAAAAAATCCCGAAAAAATCGGATGAAAAATGGCGAAAATACAAAAAAAATCGCATTAAAAATGGCGAAAATCGCATGAAAATTGGATTAAAAATGGTGAAAATACCGGAAAAAAATGGTTATTTCTAAGTCCTAATGTGTCTGGAAAAGTGGGAATTCTGGGATTCCCAAAGATTTTTGGGAATGGAAAAAATCCCCAAAAAATCCCCAAAAAAATCGCGAAAAAATTGGATTAAAAATGGCGAAAATTGTAAAAAAATAAAAAATGGATTCCCGGCGGCTCGTTCGTAACAGAGAGCAGCTCGTTGGGTCTCCTGCTGGGCCTGGAAAATGGGAATTTTGGGAAATTTGGGATTGGAAAAAATTTAGGAAAAAATCCCCGAAAAAATCGGATGAAAAATGGCGAAAATTCGAAGAAAATCGGATTAAAAATGGCGAAAATCGCATGAAAATCGGATTAAAAATGGTGAAAATTCGATTAAAAAGTGATGTTTGTGTTTCCTGTTGTATCTGGAAAAGTGGGAATTTGGGAATTTGAGAGGGAGAAAAAATTTAGGAAAAAATCCCCAAAAAAATCGGATGAAAAATGGCAAAAATTTGAAAAAAATCGCATTAAAAATGGTGAAAATCGCATGAAAATTGGATTTAAAATGGTGAAAATTCGATTAAAAAGTGGTTATTTGTGTCTCATGGTGTGTCTGGAAAAGTGGGAATTTGTGAATTTTGGGAAGTTGAGAGGAGAAAAAAATTTAGGAAAAAATCCCCCAAAAAATCGGATGAAAAATGGCGAAAATTCGAAAAAAATCGCATTAAAAATGGCGAAAATCGCATGAAAATCCCATCAAAACACCCCCAAAAAAATGGTTATTTGTGTCTCATGATGTGTCTGAAAAAGTGGGAATTTTGGAAATGTGGGAAATCCTGGAAAAAATCCCCCAAAAAATGGGATGAAAAATGGCGAAAATTCGAAAAAAAATCGCGTTAAAAATGGGGAAAATTGGAGAAAAAACGCATTAAAAATGGTGAAAATATCCCAAAAAAATGGTTATTTGTGTCTCACGATGTGTCTGGAAAAGTGGGAATTTGGGAATTTTGGGAAGTTGAGAGGAGAAAAAAATTTAGGAAAAAATCCCCCAAAAAATTGGATGAAAAATGGCGAAAATAGCGAGAAAATCGGATTAAAAATGGTGAAAATACCCCAAAAAAAAGGTTAATTCCATCTCTGGAAAAGTGGGAATTTGGAAATTTTGGGAATGGAGGAAATCCTGGAAAAACTCCCCCCAAAAATCCTCCAAAAATCCCCAAAAAATCGCATTAAAAATGGTGAAAATAGCAGGAAAAATGGATTAAAAATAGAAAAAATAATTTTAAAATTTCCCATTTTCTCCCATTTTTTCCGCATTTTTTCCCCATTTTTTTCCCACTTTTTCCCCATTTTTTCCCAAATTTTTCCCCTTTTTAAAAATTTTTCCCATTTTTTCCCCATTTTTTCCCAATTTTCCCCATTTTTCCCCATTTTTCTCCATTTTTTCCCCATTTTTTCCCAATTTTTTCCCATATTTTCCCCATTTTATTCCCCATTTTTTCCCAATTTTTTCCCCATTTTTCCCTCATTTTTTCCCCTTTTTAAAAATTTTTCCCATTTTTTCCCCATTTTTTCCCATTTTTCCCCATTTTTTCCCCATTTTTGTCATTTTTCCCCATTTTTTCACCGATTTTCATCATTTTTCACCGTTTTCCCCAAATTTTCCCAAATTTCCCGAATTTCCCCAAATCACCTCCTTGGCTCTCCTCCTGACCTCACAGTTAGAACAAAATTCTCATTTTTCCCATTTTTCCCCATTTTTTCCCCATTTTTGTCATTTTTCCCCATTTTTTCACCGATTTTCATCATTTTTTCACCGTTTTTCCCCATTTTTTCCCAAATTTCCCCAAATTTCCCCCAAATCACCTCCTTGGCTCTCCTCCTGACCTCACAGAGAACAAAAATTCTCATTTTTCCTGCATTTTTCCCCATTTTTTCCCCATTTTTCGTCATATTTTCCCCATTTTTTCACTGATTTTCATCATTTTTTCACCATTTTTTCCCATTTTTTCCCCATTTTTTCCCAAATTTTCCCACTTTTCCCCCAAATCACCTCCTTGGCTCTCCTCCTGACCTCATGCAGAACAAAAATTCCCATTTTTTCTCCATTTTCCCCCTTATTTTCCCCATTTTTTCACCGTTTTTCGTCATTTTTTCTCCGTTTTTCCCCATTTTTTCCCCATTTTTCCACCGATTTTCATCATTTTTTCACCAATTTTTTCCCAAATTTTCCCAAATTTCCCCACTTTTCCCCCAAATCACCTCCTTGGCTCTCCTCCTGGCCTCGTAGTAAGGCCGAGAATTCCCATTTTTCCCCATTTTTTCACTGTTTTTCGTCATATTTTCCCCATTTTTTCACTGATTTTCATCATTTTTTCACCATTTTTTCCCCATTTTTCCCAAATTTCCCCATTTCTCACCTCCTTGGCTCTCCTCCTGACCTCATAGAGAACAAAAATTCCCATTTTTTCCCCATTTTTCCCATTTTTCCACCTTTTTCACCAATTTTCCCCATTTTTTCACCATTTGTTCCCAAATTTTCCCATTTTTTCCCAAATTTTCCCATTTTTCCCCCAAATCACCTCCTTGGCTCTCCTCCTGGCCTCATAGTAGGGCCAAGAATTCCCATTTTTCCCCATTTTTTCATCGTTTTTCGTCATTTTTTCGTCATTTTTCCCCATTTTTTCCCATTTTTTCATCGTTTTTCATCGTTTTTTCGTCATTTTTTCACCGTTTTTCCCCATTTTTTCACCATTTTTCCCAAATCTTCCCAAATTTCCCCCAAATTACCTCCTTGGCTCTCCTCCTGACCTCATAGAGAACAAAAATTCTCATTTTTCCTGCATTTTTCCCCTTATTTTCCCCTTTTTTTGTCATTTTTTTGTCATATTTTCCCCATTTTTTCACCGATTTTCGTCATTTTTTCACCGATTTTCGTCATTTTTTCACCGTTTTTCCCCTTTTTTTTTTGTTTTTCCCATTTTCCCTGGAATTTTCCCCATTTCTCACCTCCTTGGCTCTCCTCCTGGCCTCGTAGTAAGGCCGAGCTCTGTCGATGCAATTGCCCAGCTGAGATCCCTGAGAGTTCAGTTTGCGCGCCGAGTCGGAGAGAACGCGCCGGTACTGACTGCGGGCTGACTGGGAATGGAGGGAAAATATACTGGTTTGGACTGGTTTGGACTGGGAGAGACTGGGAGAGACTGATTTGGACTGGTTTGGACTGGGAGGGACTGGTTTGGACTGGAAGGGACTGGTTTGAACTGGTTTAGACTGGGAAAAACCAGCTGAGAACGCGCCGGTACTGACTGCGGGCTGACTGCAGGGGGGAAAAATACCAGTTTTGGGACTGGTTTGGACTGGTTTATACTGGGAGGGACTGGGAGGGACTGGGGGGGACTGGGGGGACTGGTTTGGAGTGGTTTGGAGTGGGAAAACCAGTTTGGGACTGGGAAAAATTGAGAAAAACCAGTTTGGGATTGCGAATTTGGGAAGAGACTGGAGTGGGAAAACCAGTTTGGGACTGGTTTGGACTGGTTTATACTGGGAGGGACTGGGAGAGACTGGGAAGAATTGGTTTGGAGTGAGAAAACCAGTTTGGGACTGGTTTATACTGGTTTGGAGTGGGAAAACCAGCTGAGAACGCGCCGGTACTGACTGCGGGCTGACTGGGGACAGGAAAATAGACCAGTTTGGGACTGGGTTATACTGGGAGAGACTGGGAGGGACTGGGAGGGACTGGGGGGGACTGGGGGGGACTGGTTTGGACTGGTTTGGAGTGGTTTGGAGTGAGAAAACCAGTTTGGGATTGGGAAAAACTGGGAAAAACCAGTTTGGGATTGGGAAAAACTGGGAAAAACCAGTTTGGGATTCAGAAAAACCAGTTAAAAAATGGGAAAAACCAGTTTGGGACTGGTTTATACTGGGAAAGACTGGGAGGGACTGGGAGGGATTGGGAGGGATTGGTTTGGACTGGGAAAACCAGTTGGGGACTGGTTTGGACTGGTTTGGAGTGGTTTATACTGGGAGGGACTGGTTTGGACTGGTTTGGACTGGTTTATACTGGGAGGGACTGGGAGGAATTGGTTTGGACTGGTTTGGAGTGGTTTGGACTGGTTTGGAGTGAGAAAACCAGTTTGGTACTGGGAAAAATTGGGAAAAACCAGTTTGGGACTCAGAAACACCAGTTAAAAAATGGGAAAAACCAGTTTGGGACTGGTTTATACTGGGAGGGACTGGGAGGGAGTGGTTTGGAATGGTTTGGAATGGTTTGGAATGGTTTGAACTGGTTTGGACTGGTTTGGACTGGTTGGGAGTGAGAAAACCACTTTGGGATTGGGAAAAATTGAGAAAAACCAGTTAAAGAATGGGAAAAACCAGTTTGGGACTGGGAGGGACTGGTTTGGACTGGTTTGGAGTGGGAAAACCAGTTTGGGATTGGTTTGGACTGGTTTGTACTGGGAGGGACTGGTTTGGAATGGTTTGGACTGGTTTGGAGTGGGAAAACCAGTTTGGGATTGGGAAAAATTGAGAAAAACCAGTTTGGGACTCAGAAAAACCAGTTAAAGAATGGGAAAAACCAGTTTGGGACTGGTTTATACTGGGAAAGACTGGGAGGGACTGGTTTGGACTGGTTTGGACTGGTTTGGAGTGGTTTATACTGGTTTGTACTGGGAAAAACCAGCTGAGAACGCGCCGGTACTGACTGCGGGCTGACTGCAGGGGGGAAAAATACCAGTTTGGGACTGGTTTATACTGGTTTGTACTGGGAGGGACTGGTTTGGACCGGGAGGAATTGGTTTGGACTGGTTTGGACTGGTTTGGAGTGGTTTGGAGTGAGAAAACCAGTTTGGGACTGGGAAAAATTGAGAAAAACCAGTTAAAGACTCATAAAAACCAGTTTAGGACTGGTTTATACTGGGAGAGACTGGGAGGGACTGGGATGGACTGGGAGGGACTGGTTTGGAGTGGTTTGGAGTGAGAAAACCAGTTTGGGACTGGTTTATACTGGTTTGGAGTGGGAAAAACCAGCTGAGAACGCGCCGGTACTGACTGCGGGCTGACTGGGAATGGAGGGAAAATATACCAGTTTGGGACTGGGTTATACTGGTTTATACTGGGAGGGACTGGGAGGGACTGGTTTGGACTGAGAAAACCAGTTTGGGATTGAGAAAACCAGTTAAAGAATGGGAAAAGCTAAGAAAAACCAGTTAAAGATTCCAGTTTGGGACTGGGAGGGACTGGGAGGGACTGGGAAAACCAGTTGGGGACTGGTTTGGACTGGTTTGGACTGGTTTGGAGTGGTTTGGGCTGGTTTGGAGTGAGAAAACCAGTTTGGGATTGGGAAAAATTGAGAAAAACCAGTTAAAGATTGGTAAAAACCAGTTTGGGACTGGTTTATACTGGGAGAGACTGGGAGGGACTGGGAAAACCAGTTGGGGACTGGTTTGGACTGGTTTGGAGTGGTTTATACTGGGAGGACTGGTTTGGACTGGTTTGGACTGGTTTGGAGTGAGAAAACCAGTTTGGGATTGGGAAAAATTGAGAAAAACCAGTTAAAGAATGGGAAAAACCAGTTTGGGACTGGTTTGGACTGGTTTGGACTGGTTTGGAGTGGTTTGGAGTGGGAAAACCAGTTTGGGACTGGTTTATACTGGTTTGGACTGGGAAAACCAGCTGAGAACGCGCCGGTACTGACTGCGGGCTGACTGGGAATGGAGGGAAAATACCAGTTTGGACTGGTTTGGACTGGGAGAGACTGGGAGGGACTGGGAGGGACTGGTTTGGACTGGGAGGGACTGGGAGGGACTGGTTTGAACTGGTTTGGAGTGGTTTGGGAGTGAGAAAACCAGTTTGGGATTGGGAAACATTGAGAAAAACCAGTTTGGGATTTGAAAAAACCAGTTAAAGAATGGGAAGAACCAGTTTGGGACTGGGAGGAATTGGTTTGAACTGGTTTGGGCTGAGAAAACCAGTTTGGGTGGTGGGGTGGGGTTTGGGTTTGGCTGGTTTGGACTGGTTTGGACTGGGAAAACCAGCTGAGAACGCGCCGGTACTGACTGCGGGCTGACTGGGGATGGGACAGGAAAATACCAGTTTGGGACTGGTTTGGACTGGGAAAACCAGTTGGGGACTGGGAGGGACTGGTTTGGAGTGGTTTGGAGTGAGAAAACCAGTTTGGACAGGGAAAAATTGAGAAAAACCAGTTAAAGATTCATAAAAACCAGTTTGGGACAGGGAAAAATTGAGAAAAACCAGTTTGGGATTTGGGAAAAACCAGTTAAAGAATGGGAAAAACCAGTTTGGGACTGGTTTATACTGGGAGGGACTGGGAGGAATTGGGAGGGACTGGTTTGGGCTGAGAAAACCAGTTTGGGAGTGGTTTATACTGGTTTGGACTGCGAGGGACTGGGAGGGACTGGGAGGGATTGGTTTGGAGTGGGAAAACCAGTTTGGGACTGGGAGGGATTGGGAATAACTGGGAAAAACCACTTTGGGACTGGTTTGGACTGGGAGGGGATTGGGAAAACCAGTTTGGGAACTGGGGACCAGTTTGTTCCCAGTTCCCTCCCAGTCCATCCCAGTCCATCCCAGTATAAACCAGTTTGCTCCCAGTCCAATCCCAGTCCAAACCAGTTCCTCCCAGTTCTCAGTCATCCCAGTCATCCCAGTCCATCAGTATCCCATCCCTCCCAGTCCATCCCAGTTTGCTCCCGTCTCCCATTTGCTCCCGTCCTCCCAGTTCATCCCAGTATCCCAGTCTCCCAGCTCAATCCCAGTTCATTCCCAGTCCATCCCAGTTTATCCCAATCTCCTCCCAGTCCATCCCAGTTTGCTCCCAGTTCATTCCCAGTTTGCTCCCAGTCCATCCCAGTTCATTCCCAGTCCATCCCAGTTCCCTCCCAGTTCAATCCCAGTTTGCTCCCAGTCCCTCCCAGTTCACCCCAGTTCAATCCCAGTTCCTTCCAGTCCATTCCCACTCCCTCCCAGTATAAACCAGTCCATCCCAGTTTGCTCCCAGTTCATTCCCAGTCTCTCCCAGTCCCTCCCAGTCCCTCCCAGTCCCATCCCAGTTCCCTCCCAGTCCCTCCCAGTATAAACCAGTATAAACCAGTTCGACTCACGTCCAGCTCCAGTTCCACTCGGTTGATCTCAGCGTTTGCTTCGTTCAGATGTTCCAATTCCTCCTGGGAATTCCCAAAACATTTGGGGTGAAAATCCCAAAATTTGGGACAAACCCCAAAATTTGGGACAAATCCCCAAAAATTTGAGATAAAACCCCAAAAATTTCGGATAAAACCCAAAAATCCCAGAAAAAAACCCCAAAATTTAGGGTAAAAACCCCAAAATTTGGGAGGAAAAATCCAAAATTTGGGTCAAAACCCCAAAATTTTGGATAAAACCCAAAATTTTAGAAAAAACCCCAAAATTTAGAGTAAAAACCCCAAATTTTGGGGAAAACCCCAAAATTTGGGAAAAAAACCAAATTTGGGATAAAACCCCAAAATTCCAGGAAAAAACCCCAAAATTTGGGAAGGAAATCCCAAAATTTGGGTAAAAAACCCCAAAATTTGGGAGAAAACCACAAAAATTTTGGGATAAAACCCCCAAAATTTGGGATAAAACCCAAAAATCCCAGAAAAAAACCCCAAAATTTAGGGAAAAAACCCCAAAATTTGGGATGGAAAACCCCAAAATTTGGGATGAAACCCCAAAAATTGTGGGATAAAACCCCAAAAATTTCAGATAAAACCCAAAAATCCCAGAAAAAAAACCTCAAAATTTAGGGTAAAAACCCCAAAATTTGGGAGGAAAAATCCAAAATTTGGGTAAAAACCACAAAAATTTGAGATAAAACCCCAAAATTCTGGGAAAAAACCCCAAAATTTGGAAAGGAAATCCCAAAATTTGGGTAAAAACCCCCAAAATTTGGGTAAAAAACCCCAAAAATTTGGGATAAAACCCCAAAATCCCAGGAAAAAACCCCAAAATTTGGGTAAAAACCCCAAAAATTTGGATGAAAACTCCAAAATTCTGGGAAAAAAAGCCAAAATTTGGGATAAAACCTCCAAAATTTGGGATAAAACCCCAAAATTCCAGGAAAAAAACCCAAAATTCCAGAAAAAAACCCCAAAATTTAGGGTAAAAAACCCCAAAATTTGGATAAAACTCCAAAAATTTGGGATAAAACCCCAAAATTTTGGGAAAAAACTCCAAAATTTTAGGATAAAACCCCAAAATTTCGGAAAAAAACCCCAAAATTTAGAGTAAAAACCAAAGCATTTGGATGAAAACTCCAAAATTTGGGGTGAAAATCCCAAAATTTGGGGTGAAAATCCCAAAGTTTGGGACAAAACCCCAAAAATTTGGGATAAAACTCACAAAATTTGAGATAAAAACACATAAATTTGGGATGAAAATCCCAAAATTTGGGACAAAAACTAAAAATTCCAGGTAAAAACCCCCAAAATTTGGGATAAAACCCCAAAATTTGGGGAAAAAACCCCAAAATTTTGGGATAAAAACCCAAAAATTCCACACAAAACCCCCAAAATTCTAGAAAAAAACCACAAAATTTGGGATTTTCCCAAAATTTTTGGGATTTTCCTCCAAATTTTGACCCCAAACCCCCAAATTTTTGGGATTTTCCCCCAAATTTTCGAGATTTTTCCCCAAATTTCCACCTAAAATCCCCAAATTTCGCCACACAAATCCCAAATTTTCTGGATTTTCCCCCAAATTTCGACCCCAAAACCCCAAATTTTCCCTATTTTCCCCCCAAAACCCCCAAATTTCCACCTAAAATCCCCAAATTTTCAGGATTTTCCCCAAATTTTCGAGATTTTCCCCCAAATTTTTGGGATTTCCTCCCCAAAATCCCCAAATTTCCACCTAAAATCCCCAAATTTCGCCCCTCAAATCCCAAATTTTTCCCCCAAAATCCCCAAATTTTTGGGATTTTCCCCCCAAATTTCCAGGATTTTCCCCCAAATTTCCACCTAAAATCCCCAAATTTTCCACCCAAACCCCCAAATTTTTGGGATTTTCCCCCAAATTTTGACCCCAAACACCCAAATTTTCAGGATTTTCCCCAAATTTCTGTGATTTTCCCCCAAATTTTCAGGATTTTCACCCCAAAATCCCCAAGTTTCCACCCAAACCCCCAAATTTTTGGGATTTTTTCCCCAGATTTTTGGGATTTCCCCCAAACTTTCGAGATTTTCCCCCAAATTTTCAGGATTTTCCCCAAATTTCCCCCCAAAATCCCCAAATTTCCACCTAAAATCCCCAAATTTTACAATTTTCCCCCAAATTTTCCCACCCCCAAATTTTTGGATTTTCCCCAAATTTTCGGGATTTTCCCTAAATTTCCGGATTTTCCCCCAAATTTTGACCCCAAAACCTCCAATTTTAAGGATTTTTCCCCCAAAAGCCCCAATTTTCCACCCAAAATCCCCAAATTTCCACCTAAAATTCCCAAATTTCCACCCCAAATCCCCAAATTTTGGGATTTTTCCCCCCAAAACCCCAAATTTTCAGGATTTCCCCTAAATTTTTACAATTTCCTCCCCAAAACCCCCAAAATTTTCACCTAAAATCCTGAAATTTTCACCATTTTCCCCCAAATTTTCGGGATTTTCCCCCCAAAATCCCCAAATTTCCACCTAAAATCCCCAAATTTTTGGGATTTCTCCCCAAATTTTCAGGATTTCCTCCCCAAAACCCCCAAATTCTCTGGATTTTTCTCCAAATTTCCGGATTTTTCCCCAAATTTTTTGGGATTTCCTCCCCAAATCCCCTAATTTTCACCCCAAACCCCCAAATTTTGGGAATTTTTTCCCAAATTTCGCCCCTGATATCCCAAATTTACCAGAATTTTCCCAAAATTTTCTGGAATATTCCCCAAATCTTTGAGGTTTTTCCCCAAATTTCCACCTAAAACCCCCAAATTTTCAGGATTTTTTCCCAAATTTCCACCCAAAACCCCCAAATTTTTGGGATTTTCCCCCCAAAACCCCCAAATTTTCCGGATTTTCGCCCAAATTTTGACCCCAAACACCCAAATTTCCCCCAAAATCCCCAAATTTCCACCTAAAATCCCCCAAATTTTCGGATTTTCCCCAAATTCTAGGAATTTCCCCCAAATTTCCACCCCAAACCCCCAAATTTTCAGGATTTTACCCCAAATTTCCACCTAAAATCCCCAAAATTCCACCTAAAACCCCCAAATTTTCAAGATTTTCCCCCCAAAATCCCAAAATTTTCAGGATTTCCCCCAAATTTCTGGGATTTTCCCCCAAATTTCCACCTAAAATCCCTAAATTTCCACCTAAAATCCTCGAATTTCCACCTAAAATCCTCAAATTTTCCCCCCAAACCCCCAAATTTTCCGGATTTTCCCCAAATTTTCCGGATTTTCCCCCAAATTTTGACCCCAAACACCCAAATTTTCAAGATCTTCCCCCAAATTTCTGGGATTTTCCCCCAAATTTTGGGATTTTTCCCCCCAAAATCCCCAAATTTCCACCCCAAATCCCCAAATTTTTGGGATTTTCCCCCAAATTTTGACCCCAAACACCCAAATTTTCAGGATTTCCCCCAAATTTCTGGGATTTTCTCCCAAATTTTGGGATTTTTCCTCCCAAAATCCCCAAATTTCCACCTAAAATCCCCCAAATTTTCGGAATTTTCCCCAAATTCCTAGGAATTTCCAAATTTCCACCCCAAACCCCCAAATTTTCAGGGTTTTTCCCCAAATTTCACTGAAATCCCCAAAATTTACCTAAAACCCCCAAATTTTCAAGATTTTTCCCCCAAACTCCCCAAATTTTTGGGATTTCCCCTCAAATCTTGACCCCAAATACCCAAATTTACATCTAAAATCCCCAAATTTCCCCAAAAAATCCCCAAATTTCCCCCAAAATCCCCAAATTTTTACCTAAAATCCTCAAATTTTGACCCCAAACCCCCAAATTTTCCGGATTTTTCCCAAATTTTTGGGATTTTTCCCCCAAATTTTGACCCCAAACACCCAAATTTTCAGGATTTCCCCCAAATTTCTGGGATTTTCCCCCAAATTTTGGGATTTTTCCCCCCAAAATCCCCAAATTTCCACCTAAAATCCCCAAATTTTCCCCCAAACCCCCAAATTTTCCGGATTTTTCCCAAATTTTCAGTATTTTTCCCCCAAATTTCCAGGATTTTCCCCCAAAACCCCAAATCTCCAGGATTTTCCCCCAAATTTCCACCTAAAATCCCCAAATTTTGACCCCAAACCCCCAAATTTTTGGGATTTTCCCCAAATTTTCTGGATTTTCCCCCAAATTTTCAGGATTTTCACCCCAAAATCCCCAAATTTCCACCTAAAATCCCCAAATTTCCACCCCAAACCCCCAAATTTTCAGGATTTTCCCCAAATTTCTGGGATTTTCCCCCAAATTTCCACCTAAAATCCCTAAATTTCCACCAAAAATCCTCGAGTTTCCACCTAAAATCCTCAAATTTTCCCCCCAAACCCCCAAATTTTCCGGATTTTTCCCAAATTTTCGGGATTTTTCCCCCAAATTTCCGGAATTTCCCCCAAATTTTGGGCTCCCCACCTGGATCCTCGGGTCCAGCTGCTCTTCCTCCTCCTCCTCCTCCTCTTCCTCCTCCTCCTGTTTTTTGGGATCTGCAGGATCCTCCCCTCCCCCCCAGGCCGAATCCCCCATCCCGAGATTCCCAAAAATTCCCCAAAATTCCCCGAGATTCCGAGCCAGGGGGGAGGGGAGGCCATGCAAGGGGGGGGAGGGGAGCTTCACAGCATTTTTTGGGGATTTTTGGGGGTTTTTGGGGGATTTTTGGGGTTTTTGGGATTTTTTAGGGGATTTTTTAGTGATTTTTGGGATTTTTTAGGGATTTTTTGGGATTTTTTGGGATTTTTTAGTGAATTTTTTGGGATTTTTTAGGGAATTTTTTGGGATTTTTTAGTGATTTTTTGGGATTTTTGGGATTTTTTAGGGAATTTTGGGATTTTTTGGAATTTGGGGATTTTTTAGAGGGATTTTTAGGGATTTTTGGGGATTTTTAAAGTGATTTTTAGGGGATTTTTTGGGGATTTTTTGGGATTTTTTAGGGATTTTTTAGGGATTTTTGGTGATTTTTAAAGTGATTTTTAGGGGATTTTTGGGGATTTTTAAAGTGATTTTTAGGGGATTTTTGGGGGATTTTTTAGGGAATTTTTGGGGATTTTTTAGGGATTTTTGGGGATTTTTAAAGTGATTTTTGGGATTTTTGTAGAATTTTTTGGGGTTTTTTGGGATTTTTTAGTGATTTTTAAGTAGTTTTTAGGGAATTTTTAGATTTTTTGGGATTTTGGGGATTTTTTAGGAATTTTTGGGGATTTTTAGGGAATTTTGGGGATTTTTTGAGATTTCTTTGA